>NC_083722.1:130209262-130509262 GCF_028564815.1 Eubalaena glacialis | reverse complement strand
TTTGTTCTAGGTGTACAGAATGTCTTTCATTGATTCATATATCTTTTCATGTTTGGATCCTGTTCCGTAGAGATTATTACAGAATGTTGTGTAGACCTCTCTTGGTATTCGGTATGTCTGATGATTATATATTTTATAAGTATTAGCATATGTCTGTTAAACCCAATATCCTCCGTTATACATTCCTCACACCTTTCCGTTTGGTTAAGCACAAGCTTGTTTTCTGAACACGTGAGTGTCCTTCTCTGTGGAAATAGGTTCATTCCTATCAATTTTTACATAAGACCTATACGTGATATCATAGGATACGTGTCTCTCGCTTTCTGACTTACTTCAAGTTGTGTGATTGTCTGTAGCCTCGTCTATGGTGCTGCAAACGGCATTGTTTCATTCTTTTCTGTGTCTAATATTGCATTGTGTACATGGACCACTTTTTCGTCCATTCATCTGATGATGGACATTTTTGTTGCTTCCATGTCTTGGCTATTGTAAATACTGCTGCAATACACGATGTTCCATCCTGTGTCTTTTTGATTCTGGCTTTCACAGGTGACAGGCCCAATAGCGGGCCTTCCGGATCATATGGGGACTCAATTTTTACCTTTCAACGCACTGCCATTCTGTTCCTATTATTGGCGGTGACCAGTTTACATCCCACTTAGACCGAGAGGTTACGCTATTCTCCACAACTTCTTCTACATCTATTGTTTGTTGACGTTTTGCTGATGGTCATTCTGACTGGTGTGAGGTGATACGTTTGTGTAGATTGGATTTGCATGCGTCTAATAATTCCTGATGTTTTGCGTGGATCAATGTCCTTTTCATTTTTTTTTAAGATTCAGCTAAACTTACAACTTCAAATTTCCTTCTTGAAAAATTTGCCGCGTTTGGATTTTTTTGGCCATTCCCTACCCCAGGACAGTTTTTGAGGGCATGAGTCATTTACAGCCCTGCAGTCCTTGTGAATATCAGTGACCATTAGCAGTGGATTTAAAGCTGCTGTTTGAGGAAACGGCCTTAAGGTGGCAGCATTTCTACGTTGCCAACTCTGCTTGCTAGGGAAACAGAACCTTGCTGCAAGTTGTGCTTTTAGGTTGCAGATTAGAGTGGAATGTGTCAGGACAAACCCCCATGAGTTTTAACCTCCTTAATTCTTGTTTGTGTCTTTAAGTTTTCATTTTTATCAGAGCAAATTGGATTTTAAAATGTCTTTTGTTCTAGCTGCACAGAATCTTGTTCATGTACACATATACATATATCTATTGATCTTTGTGTCCTTTTCCATGTAGGTTATTGTAGAGTGTTGAATAGACCACTCTTGGTATTCCATAGGTCTTTGGGGATGATATATTTTATATGTATTAGTATATGTTTGTTAACCCCAATATCCTAATTTGTCCATTCCTCACACCTTTTCTTTGGCTTAACCATAAGTTTGTCTTCTCCATCTGAGATCGTCTTTCCCTATGGAAATATGTTCATTTTTATGAATTTTCAGATAACATAAGTGATATCGTAGAACATTTGTCTTTCACAATCTGACTTACTTCACGTTGTGTGATTATCTCTAGGCTCATCCGTGGTGCTGCATATGCCATTCTTTTATTTTTTTTCGTGGCTAATATTCCATTCTCTACATATACCACTTCTTCTTTGTCCATTCATCTGTTTATGGAGCTTTTTTTTGCTTCCATGTCTTGGCTCTTTCAATATTGCTGCAGTGCACATTTGCCTGCCTCTGTCTTTCTGATTCTGGTGGTCTTAGGTTATAGGCCCAGAAGGTGCCCTGCCGCATCATACGGTAGCTCAATTTTTACCTTTTAAAGCAGCTGCATTCAGTTTTCATTAGTGCTGTTAGCACTTTACACCCCATCAGCAGCTAGAAGGTACACAGTTCCCTAAAACCTCTTCAGCATTTATAGTTTGTAGACTTTTTGCTGATGGTCATTTGACTGGTGTGAGTTGAAACATTTGTGGACGTGGGATGTGCATGCAGCTAATAATTCCTTATATTGAGCTATAGGCATGTCTTTTTTTTTCTTTTCCTTTTTTTTTTAAAGAGTGAGTACAACTTCCCTCTCATATTGACTTCTTGAAAACTTTGTCATGTGTTGAAATTTCTTGCCTATTCCCTACCCCAGGACATTTTTTGAGGGCAGGTATCATTTACAGCACCGCAGTCCTCGTGACTATTAAGCGACCATTAGCACTGTGTTTAAAGCTGCTGTTGTGGGAAACAGCCACAAGGCGGCAGCATTATTACGTTCTCAACTCTTGTTACTAGGGCAACAGAGTCTTCTGGACCTCGTGTTCCTCGGTTGTAAATTAGAGTGGAATGTGCTGGGACAAGCCCCCAGAAGTTTATGTCTCCTTACTTATGTTCGTTTTTTAAATTTAATTTATATTTCTTATCGGAGGAAATTTGATTAGAGTGTTGTGATTGTCTGGCTGTACAGAATCTGGTCAGTGATTCATACATATGTCTGTTCATCTTCGGATCCTGTTACCATGTACGTTATTACAGAATGTTGAGTAGACCTCCCTTGGTATTTGGTAGGTGTTTTGTCATGATATATTTTATATGTATTGGTGATTATATAATTCATATAGTTTATATGTTATATGTTTATATACATTTAACATACATTAGTATATGTATGCTACCCCCATAATCCTAATTTATCCATCCTCCCACCTTTCATTTTGGTTAACCATTAGTTTGTTTTATAAGTCTGTGAGTGTGTTTTTCTGTGGAAATATGTTCATTGGGAGCAATCTTAGGATGGATAACACGTATAAATGATATCATAGGATATTTGTCATTCCTTTTTGACTTACTTAACGTACTATGATTATTTCTAGGCTCATGTGTAGTCCTGAAAACGGCATTGTTCATTTTTTTCCCGAGGCTACTATTCCATTCGGTACGTACACCACTTCTTCTTTGTCCATTTATCTGTTGATGGACATTTTGTTTGCTTGCATGGCTTGGCTATTGTAAATATTGCTGCAGTGCATGTTTGCCTGTCTGTGCCTTTCCCATTCTGGTCTTCTTAGGGTATAGGCCCATTAGGGGATCGGCCGCATGATATGGTAGCTCAATTTTCACCTTTTAAACGCAGCTCCGTTCTGTTCTCATGATTAGCTGTTACCAGTTTACATCCAACCAACAGCATAGTGGGTATGCATTTCTCCCCCAACCCGTCAGCATGCATTGTTTGTAGACTTTTTACGGATGGCATTTTGAATATTGGGTGGTGAAATCTTTTTGTAGTTTGGATTTGCATCCAACCAATAATTCCTGATATTGAGCTTTTATCCATGTTCTTCTTTTTTTAAAACAACCGAGTGAGTAACACTTACCTCTTCAAATTGTTTTCTTGAAAAATTTTCCGTGTTGTGAACTTTCTTGGCCATTACCTACCCCAGGACATTTTTTGAGGACACGTGTCATTTACGGCCCTACAATTACTGTGAATCTCAAGTGACCCTTAGCCCTGTGTTTAAAGCTGCTGTTGTGGGAAACGGCCACAAGGCGGCAGCATTTCTCCATTCCCAGGTCTGGTTACTAGGGCAACAGAGCCTTCCTGAAAGTTGTGTTCCTAGGTTGTAAATTAGAATGGGATGTGCCAGGGAAAACCCCAATAACTTTATGTCTCATTAATTGTTGTTCGTGGTTTTAATTTTTTAAATTGGGGTAATGAGCAGAATAGTGTTTGTTCTGGGTGTGCACAATCAGGTTCAATTGAACATTATATATATCTACTCATGTACAGATCCTCTTCCCATGTAAATTACTATTATTTTTTTAAATAAATTTATTTTATTTATTTACTTATTTTTGGCTGAGTTGGATCTTCGTTGCTGCATGTGGGCTTTCTCCAGTTGCGGTGAGCGGGGGCTACTCTCCGTTGCGGTGCACCGGCTTCTCACTGCAGTGGCTTCTCTTGTTGCGGAGCACAGGCTCTAGGTGTGTGGGCTTCAGTAGTTGTGGTGCATGGGCTCAGTAGTTATGGCTCATGGGCTCCAGAGCGTAGGCTCATTAGTTGTGGTGCACGGGCTTAGTTGCTCTGCTGCATGTGGGACCTTCCCGAACCAGGGATCGAACCTGTGTCCCCTGCATTGGCAGGTGGATTCTTAACCACGGTGCCACCAGGCAAGCCCCCGTGTAAATTATTACAGAGCGTTCAGTAGACCTCCCTTGGTATATGGTCGGTCTTTTTGATACGTGTGTTTAATATGTATTTGTATACGTACGGTAACCCTAATCTTAATGTGTCCATTCCTCCCACCTTTCCTTTTAGATAACCATAGTTTGTTTTCTAAGTCTGTGAGAGTCTTTCTCTGTGGAAATATGTTCATACGTGTCAGTTGTTAGGTAACAGCTAGGAGTGATATCACAGGTTATTTGTCGGCTGCTTTCCGACTTACCTCATGTTCTGTGATTATCTCTAGGCTCATCTATGGTGCTGCAAAGAGCAGTGTTTCATCCTTTTCCATGGCGAATATTGCATTGTGTAGATGGACCACTTCTTCTTTGTGCATTCATCTGTGGATGGACATTTTGGTTACTTCCAAGTCTTGGCAATGCTAAATATTGATGCAGTGCAGGATTGCCAGCCTGTGTCTTTTGGATTCTGGTCTTCTCAGGGATTAGGCCCAGCAGTGGGCCTACTAGATCATATGGTGGTTCAAATTTTTCCCTTTCAACGCACCTCCATTCTGTTCTCACTACTGGCTGTTACCAGTTTACATGCCACCAGCAACTAGAGGGTACACAGTTCTCTAAAACCCCTTCAGAATTTATTGTTTGTAGACTTTTTACTGATGGCATTTTGAGTGTTGGGTGGTGATACCTTCTTTTAGGTTGGATTTGCATGCGTCTAATAATTCCCGATATTGAGCTTTCATCTACGTTTTTTTTTTAAGTAAAACAGAGAAACTCACCTCTTCAAATTGTTTCCTTGAAAAATTTGCCATGTTCCCTGAATTCCTGTGGCCATTACCTGCACCAGGACATTTTTTGAGGGCAGGTGTCCTTTACAGCCCTGTAGTAATTGTGAATATCACATGACCATTAGTTCTGCATTTAAAGCTGCTGTTGCAGGAAACGGCCACAAGGGGGCAGCATTTCTATATTCCCAACTCTGGTTACTAGGGCAACACAGCCTTCCTGGAAGTCCTGTTTGTAGGTTGTAAAGTAGAGTGGAATGTGCCAGGACAAACCCCCAGAAACTATGTCTACTTATTTGTTGTTGATATTCTCAGTTTAATTTTCATTTTTCTCAGAGCAAATTTGATTGCAATGTTGTGTTTGTTCTAGGTGTACAGAATGTCTTTCATTGATTCATATATCTTTTCATGTTTGGATCCTGTTCCGTAGAGATTATTACAGAATGTTGTGTAGACCTCTCTTGGTATTCGGTATGTCTGATGATTATATATTTTATAAGTATTAGCATATGTCTGTTAAACCCAATATCCTCCGTTATACATTCCTCACACCTTTCCGTTTGGTTAAGCACAAGCTTGTTTTCTGAACACGTGAGTGTCCTTCTCTGTGGAAATAGGTTCATTCCTATCAATTTTTACATAAGACCTATACGTGATATCATAGGATACGTGTCTCTCGCTTTCTGACTTACTTCAAGTTGTGTGATTGTCTGTAGCCTCGTCTATGGTGCTGCAAACGGCATTGTTTCATTCTTTTCTGTGTCTAATATTGCATTGTGTACATGGACCACTTTTTCGTCCATTCATCTGATGATGGACATTTTTGTTGCTTCCATGTCTTGGCTATTGTAAATACTGCTGCAATACACGATGTTCCATCCTGTGTCTTTTTGATTCTGGCTTTCACAGGTGACAGGCCCAATAGCGGGCCTTCCGGATCATATGGGGACTCAATTTTTACCTTTCAACGCACTGCCATTCTGTTCCTATTATTGGCGGTGACCAGTTTACATCCCACTTAGACCGAGAGGTTACGCTATTCTCCACAACTTCTTCAACATCTATTGTTTGTTGACGTTTTGCTGATGGTCATTCTGACTGGTGTGAGGTGATACGTTTGTGTAGATTGGATTTGCATGCGTCTAATAATTCCTGATGTTTTGCGTGGATCAATGTCCTTTTCATTTTTTTTTAAGATTCAGCTAAACTTACAACTTCAAATTTCCTTCTTGAAAAATTTGCCGCGTTTGGATTTTTTTGGCCATTCCCTACCCCAGGACAGTTTTTGAGGGCATGAGTCATTTACAGCCCTGCAGTCCTTGTGAATATCAGTGACCATTAGCAGTGGATTTAAAGCTGCTGTTTGAGGAAACGGCCTTAAGGTGGCAGCATTTCTACGTTGCCAACTCTGCTTGCTAGGGAAACAGAACCTTGCTGCAAGTTGTGCTTTTAGGTTGCAGATTAGAGTGGAATGTGTCAGGACAAACCCCCATGAGTTTTAACCTCCTTAATTCTTGTTTGTGTCTTTAAGTTTTCATTTTTATCAGAGCAAATTGGATTTTAAAATGTCTTTTGTTCTAGCTGCACAGAATCTTGTTCATGTACACATATACATATATCTATTGATCTTTGTGTCCTTTTCCATGTAGGTTATTGTAGAGTGTTGAATAGACCACTCTTGGTATTCCATAGGTCTTTGGGGATGATATATTTTATATGTATTAGTATATGTTTGTTAACCCCAATATCCTAATTTGTCCATTCCTCACACCTTTTCTTTGGCTTAACCATAAGTTTGTCTTCTCCATCTGAGATCGTCTTTCCCTATGGAAATATGTTCATTTTTATGAATTTTCAGATAACATAAGTGATATCGTAGAACATTTGTCTTTCACAATCTGACTTACTTCACGTTGTGTGATTATCTCTAGGCTCATCCGTGGTGCTGCATATGCCATTCTTTTATTTTTTTTCGTGGCTAATATTCCATTCTCTACATATACCACTTCTTCTTTGTCCATTCATCTGTTTATGGAGCTTTTTTTTGCTTCCATGTCTTGGCTCTTTCAATATTGCTGCAGTGCACATTTGCCTGTCTCTGTCTTTCCGATTCTGGTGGTCTTAGGTTATAGGCCCAGAAGGTGCCCTGCCGCATCATACGGTAGCTCAATTTTTACCTTTTAAAGCAGCTGCATTCAGTTTTCATTAGTGCTGTTAGCACTTTACACCCCATCAGCAGCTAGAAGGTACACAGTTCCCTAAAACCTCTTCAGCATTTATAGTTTGTAGACTTTTTGCTGATGGTCATTTGACTGGTGTGAGTTGAAACATTTGTGGACGTGGGATGTGCATGCAGCTAATAATTCCTTATATTGAGCTATAGGCATGTCTTTTTTTTTCTTTTCCTTTTTTTTTTAAAGAGTGAGTACAACTTCCCTCTCATATTGACTTCTTGAAAACTTTGTCATGTGTTGAAATTTCTTGCCTATTCCCTACCCCAGGACATTTTTTGAGGGCAGGTATCATTTACAGCCCCGCAGTCCTCGTGACTATTAAGCGACCATTAGCACTGTGTTTAAAGCTGCTGTTGTGGGAAACGGCCACAAGGCGGCAGCATTTCTCCATTCCCAAGTCTGGTTACTAGGGCAGCAGAGCCTTCCTGAAAGTTGTGTTCCTAGGTTGTAAATTAGAATGGGATGTGCCAGGGAAAACCCCAATAACTTTATGTCTCATTAATTGTTGTTCGTGGTTTTAATTTTTTAAATTGGGGTAATGAGCAGAATAGTGTTTGTTCTGGGTGTGCACAATCAGGTTCAATTGAACATTATATATATCTACTCATGTACAGATCCTCTTCCCATGTAAATTACTATTATATTTTTAAATAAATTTATTTTATTTATTTATTTATTTTTGGCTGAGTTGGATCTTCGTTGCTGCATGTGGGCTTTCTCCAGTTGCGGTGAGCGGGGGCTACTCTCCGTTGCGGTGCACCGGCTTCTCACTGCAGTGGCTTCTCTTGTTGCGGAGCACGGGCTCTAGGCGTGTGGGCTTCAGTAGTTGTGGTGCATGGGCTCAGTAGTTATGGCTCATGGGCTCCAGAGCGTAGGCTCATTAGTTGTGGTGCACGGGCTTAGTTGCTCTGCTGCATGTGGGACCTTCCCGAACCAGGGATCGAACCTGTGTCCCCTGCATTGGCAGGTGGATTCTTAACCACGGTGCCACCAGGCAAGCCCCCGTGTAAATTATTACAGAGCGTTCAGTAGACCTCCCTTGGTATATGGTCGGTCTTTTTGATACGTGTGTTTAATATGTATTTGTATACGTACGGTAACCCTAATCTTAATGTATCCATTCCTCCCACCTTTCCTTTTAGATAACCATAGTTTGTTTTCTAAGTCTGTGAGAGTCTTTCTCTGTGGAAATATGTTCATACGTGTCAGTTGTTAGGTAACAGCTAGGAGTGGTATCACAGGTTATTTGTCGGCTGCTTTCCGACTTACCTCATGTTCTGTGATTATCTCTAGGCTCATCTATGGTGCTGCAAAGAGCAGTGTTTCATCCTTTTCCATGGCGAATATTGCATTGTGTAGATGGACCACTTCTTCTTTGTGCATTCATCTGTGGATGGACATTTTGGTTACTTCCAAGTCTTGGCAATGCTAAATATTGATGCAGTGCAGGATTGCCAGCCTGTGTCTTTTGGATTCTGGTCTTCTCAGGGATTAGGCCCAGCAGTGGGCCTACTAGATCATATGGTGGTTCAAATTTTTCCCTTTCAACGCACCTCCATTCTGCTCTCACTACTGGCTGTTACCAGTTTACATGCCACCAGCAACTAGAGGGTACACAGTTCTCTAAAACCCCTTCAGAATTTATTGTTTGTAGACTTTTTACTGATGGCATTTTGAGTGTTGGGTGGTGATACCTTCTTGTAGGTTGGATTTGCATGCGTCTAATAATTCCCGATATTGAGCTTTCATCTACGTTTTTTTTTAAGTAAAACAGAGAAACTCACCTCTTCAAATTGTTTCCTTGAAAAATTTGCCATGTTCCCTGAATTCCTGTGGCCATTACCTGCACCAGGACATTTTTTGAGGGCAGGTGTCCTTTACAGCCCTGTAGTAATTGTGAATATCACATGACCATTAGTTCTGCATTTAAAGCTGCTGTTGCAGGAAACGGCCACAAGGGGGCAGCATTTCTATATTCCCAACTCTGGTTACTAGGGCAACACAGCCTTCCTGGAAGTCCTGTTTGTAGGTTGTAAAGTAGAGTGGAATGTGCCAGGACAAACCCCCAGAAACTATGTCTACTTATTTGTTGTTGATATTCTCAGTTTAATTTTCATTTTTCTCAGAGCAAATTTGATTGCAATGTTGTGTTTGTTCTAGGTGTACAGAATGTCTTTCATTGATTCATATATCTTTTCATGTTTGGATCCTGTTCCGTAGAGATTATTACAGAATGTTGTGTAGACCTCTCTTGGTATTCGGTATGTCTGATGATTATATATTTTATAAGTATTAGCATATGTCTGTTAAACCCAATATCCTCCGTTATACATTCCTCACACCTTTCCGTTTGGTTAAGCACAAGCTTGTTTTCTGAACACGTGAGTGTCCTTCTCTGTGGAAATAGGTTCATTCCTATCAATTTTTACATAAGACCTATACGTGATATCATAGGATATGTGTCTCTCGCTTTCTGACTTACTTCAAGTTGTGTGATTGTCTGTAGCCTCGTCTATGGTGCTGCAAACGGCATTGTTTCATTCTTTTCTGTGTCTAATATTGCATTGTGTACATGGACCACTTTTTCGTCCATTCATCTGATGATGGACATTTTTGTTGCTTCCATGTCTTGGCTATTGTAAATACTGCTGCAATACACGATGTTCCATCCTGTGTCTTTTTGATTCTGGCTTTCACAGGTGACAGGCCCAATAGCGGGCCTTCCGGATCATATGGGGACTCAATTTTTACCTTTCAACGCACTGCCATTCTGTTCCTATTATTGGCGGTGACCAGTTTACATCCCACTTAGACCGAGAGGTTACGCTATTCTCCACAACTTCTTCAACATCTATTGTTTGTTGACGTTTTGCTGATGGTCATTCTGACTGGTGTGAGGTGATACGTTTGTGTAGATTGGATTTGCATGCGTCTAATAATTCCTGATGTTTTGCGTGTATCAATGTCCTTTTCATTTTTTTTAAGATTCAGCTAAACTTACAACTTCAAATTTCCTTCTTGAAAAATTTGCTGCGTTTGGATTTTTTTGGCCATTCCCTACCCCAGGACAGTTTTTGAGGGCATGAGTCATTTACAGCCCTGCAGTCCTTGTGAATATCAGTGACCATTAGCAGTGGATTTAAAGCTGCTGTTTGAGGAAACGGCCTTAAGGTGGCAGCATTTCTACGTTGCCAACTCTGCTTGCTAGGGAAACAGAACCTTGCTGCAAGTTGTGCTTTTAGGTTGCAGATTAGAGTGGAATGTGTCAGGACAAACCCCCATAAGTTTTAGCCTCCTTAATTCTTGTTTGTGTCTTTAAGTTTTCATTTTTATCAGAGCAAATTGGATTTTAAAATGTCTTTTGTTCTAGCTGCACAGAATCTTGTTCGTGTACACATATACATATATCTATTGATCTTTGTGTCCTTTTCCATGTAGGTTATTGTAGAGTGTTGAATAGACCACTCTTGGTATTCCATAGGTCTTTGGGGATGATATATTTTATATGTATTAGTATATGTTTGTTAACCCCAATATCCTAATTTGTCCATTCCTCACACCTTTTCTTTGGCTTAACCATAAGTTTGTCTTCTCCATCTGAGATCGTCTTTCCCTATGGAAATATGTTCATTTTTATGAATTTTCAGATAACATAAGTGATATCGTAGAACATTTGTCTTTCGCAATCTGACTTACTTCACGTTGTGTGATTATCTCTAGGCTCATCCGTGGTGCTGCATATGCCATTCTTTTATTTTTTTTCGTGGCTAATATTCCATTCTGTACATATACCACTTCTTCTTTGTCCATTCATCTGTTTATGGAGCTTTTTTTTGCTTCCATGTCTTGGCTCTTTCAATATTGCTGCAGTGCACATTTGCCTGCCTCTGTCTTTCCGATTCTGGTGGTCTTAGGTTATAGGCCCAGAAGGTGCCCTGCCGCATCATACGGTAGCTCAATTTTTACCTTTTAAAGCAGCTGCATTCAGTTTTCATTAGTGCTGTTAGCACTTTACACCCCATCAGCAGCTAGAAGGTACACAGTTCCCTAAAACCTCTTCAGCATTTATAGTTTGTAGACTTTTTGCTGATGGTCATTTGACTGGTGTGAGCTGAAACCTTTGTGGACGTGGGATTTGCATGCAGCTAATAATTCCTTATACTGAGCTATAGGCATGTCTTTTTTTTTTCTTTTCCTTTTTTTTTAAAGAGTGAGTACAACTTCCCTCTCATATTGACTTCTTGAAAACTTTGTCATGTGTTGAAATTTCTTGCCTATTCCCTACCCCAGGACATTTTTTGAGGGCAGGTATCATTTACAGCCCCGCAGTCCTCGTGACTATTAAGCGACCATTAGCACTGTGTTTAAAGCTGCTGTTGTGGGAAACAGCCACAAGGCGGCAGCATTATTACGTTCTCAACTCTTGTTACTAGGGCAACAGAGTCTTCCTGGACGTCGTGTTCCTCGGTTGTAAATTAGAGTGGAATGTGCTGGGACAAGCCCCCAGAAGTTTATGTCTCCTTACTTATGTTCGTTTTTTAAATTTAATTTATATTTCTTATCGGAGGAAATTTGATTAGAGTGTTGTGATTGTCTGGCTGTACAGAATCTGGTCAATGATTCATACATATGTCTGTTCATCTTCGGATCCTGTTACCATGTACGTTATTACAGAATGTTGAGTAGACCTCCCTTGGTATTTGGTAGGTGTTTTGTCATGATATATTTTATATGTATTGGTGATTATATAATTCATATAGTTTATATGTTATATGTTTATATACATTTAACATACATTAGTATATGTATGCTACCCCCATAATCCTAATTTATCCATCCTCCCACCTTTCATTTTGGTTAACCATTAGTTTGTTTTATAAGTCTGTGAGTGTGTTTTTCTGTGGAAATATGTTCATTGGGAGCAATCTTAGGATGGATAACACGTATAAATGATATCATAGGATATTTGTCATTCCTTTTTGACTTACTTAACGTACTATGATTATTTCTAGGCTCATGTGTAGTCCTGAAAACGGCATTGTTCATTTTTTTCCCGAGGCTACTATTCCATTCGGTACGTACACCACTTCTTCTTTGTCCATTTATCTGTTGATGGACATTTTGTTTGCTTGCATGGCTTGGCTATTGTAAATATTGCTGCAGTGCATGTTTGCCTGTCTGTGCCTTTCCCATTCTGGTCTTCTTAGGGTATAGGCCC
This sequence comes from Eubalaena glacialis, assembly GCF_028564815.1. Taxonomy (NCBI): domain Eukaryota; kingdom Metazoa; phylum Chordata; class Mammalia; order Artiodactyla; family Balaenidae; genus Eubalaena; species Eubalaena glacialis. The sequence continues at coordinate 130,496,857 of NC_083722.1, read as the reverse complement.
ATTAGGGGATCGGCCGCATGATATGGTAGCTCAATTTTTACCTTTTAAACGCAGCTCCGTTCTGTTCTCATGATTAGCTGTTACCAGTTTACATCCAACCAACAGCATAGTGGGTATGCATTTCTCCCCCAACCCGTCAGCATGCATTGTTTGTAGACTTTTTACGGATGGCATTTTGAATATTGGGTGGTGAAATCTTTTTGTAGTTTGGATTTGCATCCAACCAATAATTCCTGATATTGAGCTTTTATCCATGTTCTTCTTTTTTTAAAACAACCGAGTGAGTAACACTTACCTCTTCAAATTGTTTTCTTGAAAAATTTTCCGTGTTGTGAACTTTCTTGGCCATTACCTACCCCAGGACATTTTTTGAGGACACGTGTCATTTACGGCCCTACAATTATTGTGAATCTCAAGTGACCCTTAGCCCTGTGTTTAAAGCTGCTGTTGTGGGAAACGGCCACAAGGCGGCAGCATTTCTCCATTCCCAAGTCTGGTTACTAGGGCAGCAGAGCCTTCCTGAAAGTTGTGTTCCTAGGTTGTAAATTAGAATGGGATGTGCCAGGGAAAACCCCAATAACTTTATGTCTCATTAATTGTTGTTCGTGGTTTTAATTTTTTAAATTGGGGTAATGAGCAGAATAGTGTTTGTTCTGGGTGTGCACAATCAGGTTCAATTGAACATTATATATATCTACTCATGTACAGATCCTCTTCCCATGTAAATTACTATTATTTTTTTAAATAAATTTATTTTATTTATTTATTTATTTTTGGCTGAGTTGGATCTTCGTTGCTGCATGTGGGCTTTCTCCAGTTGCGGTGAGCGGGGGCTACTCTCCGTTGCGGTGCACCGGCTTCTCACTGCAGTGGCTTCTCTTGTTGCGGAGCACGGGCTCTAGGCGTGTGGGCTTCAGTAGTTGTGGTGCATGGGCTCAGTAGTTATGGCTCATGGGCTCCAGAGCGTAGGCTCATTAGTTGTGGTGCACGGGCTTAGTTGCTCTGCTGCATGTGGGACCTTCCCGAACCAGGGATCGAACCTGTGTCCCCTGCATTGGCAGGTGGATTCTTAACCACGGTGCCACCAGGCAAGCCCCTGTGTAAATTATTACAGAGCGTTCAGTAGACCTCCCTTGGTATATGGTCGGTCTTTTTGATACGTGTGTTTAATATGTATTTGTATACGTACGGTAACCCTAATCTTAATGTGTCCATTCCTCCCACCTTTCCTTTTAGATAACCATAGTTTGTTTTCTAAGTCTGTGAGAGTCTTTCTCTGTGGAAATATGTTCATACGTGTCAGTTGTTAGGTAACAGCTAGGAGTGATATCACAGGTTATTTGTCGGCTGCTTTCCGACTTACCTCATGTTCTGTGATTATCTCTAGGCTCATCTATGGTGCTGCAAAGAGCAGTGTTTCATCCTTTTCCATGGCGAATATTGCATTGTGTACATGGACCACTTCTTCTTTGTGCATTCATCTGTGGATGGACATTTTGGTTACTTCCAAGTCTTGGCAATGCTAAATATTGATGCAGTGCAGGATTGCCAGCCTGTGTCTTTTGGATTCTGGTCTTCTCAGGGATTAGGCCCAGCAGTGGGCCTACTAGATCATATGGTGGTTCAAATTTTTCCCTTTCAACGCACCTCCATTCTGTTCTCACTACTGGCTGTTACCAGTTTACATGCCACCAGCAACTAGAGGGTACACAGTTCTCTAAAACCCCTTCAGAATTTATTGTTTGTAGACTTTTTACTGATGGCATTTTGAGTGTTGGGTGGTGATACCTTCTTGTAGGTTGGATTTGCATGCGTCTAATAATTCCCGATATTGAGCTTTCATCTACGTTTTTTTTTTATGTAAAACAGAGAAACTCACCTCTTCAAATTGTTTCCTTGAAAAATTTGCCATGTTCCCTGAATTCCTGTGGCCATTACCTGCACCAGGACATTTTTTGAGGGCAGGTGTCCTTTACAGCCCTGTAGTAATTGTGAATATCACATGACCATTAGTTCTGCATTTAAAGCTGCTGTTGCAGGAAACGGCCACAAGGGGGCAGCATTTCTATATTCCCAACTCTGGTTACTAGGGCAACACAGCCTTCCTGGAAGTCCTGTTTGTAGGTTGTAAAGTAGAGTGGAATGTGCCAGGACAAACCCCCAGAAACTATGTCTACTTATTTGTTGTTGATATTCTCAGTTTAATTTTCATTTTTCTCAGAGCAAATTTGATTGCAATGTTGTGTTTGTTCTAGGTGTACAGAATGTCTTTCATTGATTCATATATCTTTTCATGTTTGGATCCTGTTCCGTAGAGATTATTACAGAATGTTGTGTAGACCTCTCTTGGTATTCGGTATGTCTGATGATTATATATTTTATAAGTATTAGCATATGTCTGTTAAACCCAATATCCTCCGTTATACATTCCTCACACCTTTCCATTTGGTTAAGCACAAGCTTGTTTTCTGAACACGTGAGTGTCCTTCTCTGTGGAAATAGGTTCATTCCTATCAATTTTTACATAAGACCTATACGTGATATCATAGGATATGTGTCTCTCGCTTTCTGACTTACTTCAAGTTGTGTGATTGTCTGTAGCCTCGTCTATGGTGCTGCAAACGGCATTGTTTCATTCTTTTCTGTGTCTAATATTGCATTGTGTACATGGACCACTTTTTCGTCCATTCATCTGATGATGGACATTTTTGTTGCTTCCATGTCTTGGCTATTGTAAATACTGCTGCAATACACGATGTTCCATCCTGTGTCTTTTTGATTCTGGCTTTCACAGGTGACAGGCCCAATAGCGGGCCTTCCGGATCATATGGGGACTCAATTTTTACCTTTCAACGCACTGCCATTCTGTTCCTATTATTGGCGGTGACCAGTTTACATCCCACTTAGACCGAGAGGTTACGCTATTCTCCACAACTTCTTCAACATCTATTGTTTGTTGACGTTTTGCTGATGGTCATTCTGACTGGTGTGAGGTGATACGTTTGTGTAGATTGGATTTGCATGCGTCTAATAATTCCTGATGTTTTGCGTGGATCAATGTCCTTTTCATTTTTTTTTAAGATTCAGCTAAACTTACAACTTCAAATTTCCTTCTTGAAAAATTTGCCGCGTTTGGATTTTTTTGGCCATTCCCTACCCCAGGACAGTTTTTGAGGGCATGAGTCATTTACAGCCCTGCAGTCCTTGTGAATATCAGTGACCATTAGCAGTGGATTTAAAGCTGCTGTTTGAGGAAACGGCCTTAAGGTGGCAGCATTTCTACGTTGCCAACTCTGCTTGCTAGGGAAACAGAACCTTGCTGCAAGTTGTGCTTTTAGGTTGCAGATTAGAGTGGAATGTGTCAGGACAAACCCCCATAAGTTTTAGCCTCCTTAATTCTTGTTTGTGTCTTTAAGTTTTCATTTTTATCAGAGCAAATTGGATTTTAAAATGTCTTTTGTTCTAGCTGCACAGAATCTTGTTCATGTACACATATACATATATCTATTGATCTTTGTGTCCTTTTCCATGTAGGTTATTGTAGAGTGTTGAATAGACCACTCTTGGTATTCCATAGGTCTTTGGGGATGATATATTTTATATGTATTAGTATATGTTTGTTAACCCCAATATCCTAATTTGTCCATTCCTCACACCTTTTCTTTGGCTTAACCATAAGTTTGTCTTCTCCATCTGAGATCGTCTTTCCCTATGGAAATATGTTCATTTTTATGAATTTTCAGATAACATAAGTGATATCGTAGAACATTTGTCTTTCGCAATCTGACTTACTTCACGTTGTGTGATTATCTCTAGGCTCATCCGTGGTGCTGCATATGCCATTCTTTTATTTTTTTTCGTGGCTAATATTCCATTCTGTACATATACCACTTCTGCTTTGTCCATTCATCTGTTTATGGAGCTTTTTTTTGCTTCCATGTCTTGGCTCTTTCAATATTGCTGCAGTGCACATTTGCCTGCCTCTGTCTTTCCGATTCTGGTGGTCTTAGGTTATAGGCCCAGAAGGTGCCCTGCCGCATCATACGGTAGCTCAATTTTTACCTTTTAAAGCAGCTGCATTCAGTTTTCATTAGTGCTGTTAGCACTTTACACCCCATCAGCAGCTAGAAGGTACACAGTTCCCTAAAACCTCTTCAGCATTTATAGTTTGTAGACTTTTTGCTGATGGTCATTTGACTGGTGTGAGCTGAAACCTTTGTGGACGTGGGATTTGCATGCAGCTAATAATTCCTTATACTGAGCTATAGGCATGTCTTTTTTTTTCTTTTCCTTTTTTTTTTAAGAGTGAGTACAACTTCCCTCTCATATTGACTTCTTGAAAACTTTGTCATGTGTTGAAATTTCTTGCCTATTCCCTACCCCAGGACATTTTTTGAGGGCAGGTATCATTTACAGCCCCGCAGTCCTCGTGACTATTAAGCGACCATTAGCACTGTGTTTAAAGCTGCTGTTGTGGGAAACAGCCACAAGGCGGCAGCATTATTACGTTCTCAACTCTTGTTACTAGGGCAACAGAGTCTTCCTGGACGTCGTGTTCCTCGGTTGTAAATTAGAGTGGAATGTGCTGGGACAAGCCCCCAGAAGTTTATGTCTCCTTACTTATGTTCGTTTTTTAAATTTAATTTATATTTCTTATCGGAGGAAATTTGATTAGAGTGTTGTGATTGTCTGGCTGTACAGAATCTGGTCAATGATTCATACATATGTCTGTTCATCTTCGGATCCTGTTACCATGTACGTTATTACAGAATGTTGAGTAGACCTCCCTTGGTATTTGGTAGGTGTTTTGTCATGATATATTTTATATGTATTGGTGATTATATAATTCATATAGTTTATATGTTATATGTTTATATACATTTAACATACATTAGTATATGTATGCTACCCCCATAATCCTAATTTATCCATCCTCCCACCTTTCATTTTGGTTAACCATTAGTTTGTTTTATCAGTCTGTGAGTGTGTTTTTCTGTGGAAATATGTTCATTGGGAGCAATCTTAGGATGGATAACACGTATAAATGATATCATAGGATATTTGTCATTCCTTTTTGACTTACTTAACGTACTATGATTATTTCTAGGCTCATGTGTAGTCCTGAAAACGGCATTGTTCATTTTTTTCCCGAGGCTACTATTCCATTCGGTACGTACACCACTTCTTCTTTGTCCATTTATCTGTTGATGGACATTTTGTTTGCTTGCATGGCTTGGCTATTGTAAATATTGCTGCAGTGCATGTTTGCCTGTCTGTGCCTTTCCCATTCTGGTCTTCTTAGGGTATAGGCCCATTAGGGGATCGGCCGCATGATATGGTAGCTCAATTTTCACCTTTTAAACACAGCTCCGTTCTGTTCTCATGATTAGCTGTTACCAGTTTACATCCAACCAACAGCATAGTGGGTATGCATTTCTCCCCCAACCCGTCAGCATGCATTGTTTGTAGACTTTTTACAGATGGCATTTTGAATATTGGGTGGTGAAATCTTTTTGTAGTTTGGATTTGCATCCAACCAATAATTCCTGATATTGAGCTTTTATCCATGTTCTTCTTTTTTTAAAACAACCGAGTGAGTAACACTTACCTCTTCAAATTGTTTTCTTGAAAAATTTTCCGTGTTGTGAACTTTCTTGGCCATTACCTACCCCAGGACATTTTTTGAGGACACGTGTCATTTACGGCCCTACAATTACTGTGAATCTCAAGTGACCCTTAGCCCTGTGTTTAAAGCTGCTGTTGTGGGAAACGGCCACAAGGCGGCAGCATTTCTCCATTCCCAAGTCTGGTTACTAGGGCAGCAGAGCCTTCCTGAAAGTTGTGTTCCTAGGTTGTAAATTAGAATGGGATGTGCCAGGGAAAACCCCAATAACTTTATGTCTCATTAATTGTTGTTCGTGGTTTTAATTTTTTAAATTGGGGTAATGAGCAGAATAGTGTTTGTTCTGGGTGTGCACAATCAGGTTCAATTGAACATTATATATATCTACTCATGTACAGATCCTCTTCCCATGTAAATTACTATTATATTTTTAAATAAATTTATTTTATTTATTTATTTATTTTTGGCTGAGTTGGATCTTCGTTGCTGCATGTGGGCTTTCTCCAGTTGCGGTGAGCGGGGCCTACTCTCCGTTGCGGTGCACCGGCTTCTCACTGCAGTGGCTTCTCTTGTTGCGGAGCACGGGCTCTAGGCGTGTGGGCTTCAGTAGTTGTGGTGCATGGGCTCAGTAGTTATGGCTCATGGGCTCCAGAGCGTAGGCTCATTAGTTGTGGTGCACGGGCTTAGTTGCTCTGCTGCATGTGGGACCTTCCCGAACCAGGGATCGAACCTGTGTCCCCTGCATTGGCAGGTGGATTCTTAACCACGGTGCCACCAGGCAAGCCCCCGTGTAAATTATTACAGAGCGTTCAGTAGACCTCCCTTGGTATATGGTCGGTCTTTTTGATACGTGTGTTTAATATGTATTTGTATACGTACGGTAACCCTAATCTTAATGTATCCATTCCTCCCACCTTTCCTTTTAGATAACCATAGTTTGTTTTCTAAGTCTGTGAGAGTCTTTCTCTGTGGAAATATGTTCATACGTGTCAGTTGTTAGGTAACAGCTAGGAGTGATATCACAGGTTATTTGTCGGCTGCTTTCCGACTTACCTCATGTTCTGTGATTATCTCTAGGCTCATCTATGGTGCTGCAAAGAGCAGTGTTTCATCCTTTTCCATGGCGAATATTGCATTGTGTAGATGGACCACTTCTTCTTTGTGCATTCATCTGTGGATGGACATTTTGGTTACTTCCAAGTCTTGGCAATGCTAAATATTGATGCAGTGCAGGATTGCCAGCCTGTGTCTTTTGGATTCTGGTCTTCTCAGGGATTAGGCCCAGCAGTGGGCCTACTAGATCATATGGTGGTTCAAATTTTTCCCTTTCAACGCACCTCCATTCTGTTCTCACTACTGGCTGTTACCAGTTTACATGCCACCAGCAACTAGAGGGTACACAGTTCTCTAAAACCCCTTCAGAATTTATTGTTTGTAGACTTTTTACTGATGGCATTTTGAGTGTTGGGTGGTGATACCTTCTTGTAGGTTGGATTTGCATGCGTCTAATAATTCCCGATATTGAGCTTTCATCTACGTTTTTTTTTTAAGTAAAACAGAGAAACTCACCTCTTCAAATTGTTTCCTTGAAAAATTTGCCATGTTCCCTGAATTCCTGTGGCCATTACCTGCACCAGGACATTTTTTGAGGGCAGGTGTCCTTTACAGCCCTGTAGTAATTGTGAATATCACATGACCATTAGTTCTGCATTTAAAGCTGCTGTTGCAGGAAACGGCCACAAGGGGGCAGCATTTCTATATTCCCAACTCTGGTTACTAGGGCAACACAGCCTTCCTGGAAGTCCTGTTTGTAGGTTGTAAAGTAGAGTGGAATGTGCCAGGACAAACCCCCAGAAACTATGTCTACTTATTTGTTGTTGATATTCTCAGTTTAATTTTCATTTTTCTCAGAGCAAATTTGATTGCAATGTTGTGTTTGTTCTAGGTGTACAGAATGTCTTTCATTGATTCATATATCTTTTCATGTTTGGATCCTGTTCCGTAGAGATTATTACAGAATGTTGTGTAGACCTCTCTTGGTATTCGGTATGTCTGATGATTATATATTTTATAAGTATTAGCATATGTCTGTTAAACCCAATATCCTCCGTTATACATTCCTCACACCTTTCCGTTTGGTTAAGCACAAGCTTGTTTTCTGAACACGTGAGTGTCCTTCTCTGTGGAAATAGGTTCATTCCTATCAATTTTTACATAAGACCTATACGTGATATCATAGGATATATGTCTCTCGCTTTCTGACTTACTTCAAGTTGTGTGATTGTCTGTAGCCTCGTCTATGGTGCTGCAAACGGCATTGTTTCATCCTTTTCTGTGTCTAATATTGCATTGTGTACATGGACCACTTTTTCGTCCATTCATCTGATGATGGACATTTTTGTTGCTTCCATGTCTTGGCTATTGTAAATACTGCTGCAATACACGATGTTCCATCCTGTGTCTTTTTGATTCTGGCTTTCACAGGTGACAGGCCCAATAGCGGGCCTTCCGGATCATATGGGGACTCAATTTTTACCTTTCAACGCACTGCCATTCTGTTCCTATTATTGGCGGTGACCAGTTTACATCCCACTTAGACCGAGAGGTTACGCTATTCTCCACAACTTCTTCAACATCTATTGTTTGTTGACGTTTTGCTGATGGTCATTCTGACTGGTGTGAGGTGATACGTTTGTGTAGATTGGATTTGCATGCGTCTAATAATTCCTGATGTTTTGCGTGTATCAATGTCCTTTTCATTTTTTTTTAAGATTCAGCTAAACTTACAACTTCAAATTTCCTTCTTGAAAGATTTGCCGCGTTTGGATTTTTTTGGCCATTCCCTACCCCAGGACAGTTTTTGAGGGCATGAGTCATTTACAGCCCTGCAGTCCTTGTGAATATCAGTGACCATTAGCAGTGGATTTAAAGCTGCTGTTTGAGGAAACGGCCTTAAGGTGGCAGCATTTCTACATTGCCAACTCTGCTTGCTAGGGAAACAGAACCTTGCTGCAAGTTGTGCTTTTAGGTTGCAGATTAGAGTGGAATGTGTCAGGACAAACCCCCATAAGTTTTAGCCTCCTTAATTCTTGTTTGTGTCTTTAAGTTTTCATTTTTATCAGAGCAAATTGGATTTTAAAATGTCTTTTGTTCTAGCTGCACAGAATCTTGTTCATGTACACATATACATATATCTATTGATCTTTGTGTCCTTTTCCATGTAGGTTATTGTAGAGTGTTGAATAGACCACTCTTGGTATTCCATAGGTCTTTGGGGATGATATATTTTATATGTATTAGTATATGTTTGTTAACCCCAATATCCTAATTTGTCCATTCCTCACACCTTTTCTTTGGCTTAACCATAAGTTTGTCTTCTCCATCTGAGATCGTCTTTCCCTATGGAAATATGTTCATTTTTATGAATTTTCAGATAACATAAGTGATATCGTAGAACATTTGTCTTTCGCAATCTGACTTACTTCACGTTGTGTGATTATCTCTAGGCTCATCCGTGGTGCTGCATATGCCATTCTTTTATTTTTTTTCGTGGCTAATATTCCATTCTGTACATATACCACTTCTGCTTTGTCCATTCATCTGTTTATGGAGCTTTTTTTTTGCTTCCATGTCTTGGCTCTTTCAATATTGCTGCAGTGCACATTTGCCTGCCTCTGTCTTTCCGATTCTGGTGGTCTTAGGTTATAGGCCCAGAAGGTGCCCTGCCGCATCATACGGTAGCTCAATTTTTACCTTTTAAAGCAGCTGCATTCAGTTTTCATTAGTGCTGTTAGCACTTTACACCCCATCAGCAGCTAGAAGGTACACAGTTCCCTAAAAACTCTTCAGCATTTATAGTTTGTAGACTTTTTGCTGATGGTCATTTGACTGGTGTGAGCTGAACCCTTTGTGGACGTGGGATTTGCATGCAGCTAATAATTCCTTATACTGAGCTATAGGCATGTCTTTTTTTTTCTTTTCCTTTTTTTTAAAGAGTGAGTACAACTTCCCTCTCATATTGACTTCCTGAAAACTTTGTCATGTGTTGAAATTTCTTGCCTATTCCCTACCCCAGGACATTTTTTGAGGGCAGGTATCATTTACAGCCCCGCAGTCCTCGTGACTATTAAGCGACCATTAGCACTGTGTTTAAAGCTGCTGTTGTGGGAAACAGCCACAAGGCGGCAGCATTATTACGTTCTCAACTCTTGTTACTAGGGCAACAGAGTCTTCTGGACCTCGTGTTCCTCGGTTGTAAATTAGAGTGGAATGTGCTAGGACAAGCCCCCAGAAGTTTATGTCTCCTTACTTATGTTCGTTTTTTAAATTTAATTTATATTTCTTATCGGAGGAAATTTGATTAGAGTGTTGTGATTGTCTGGCTGTACAGAATCTGGTCAATGATTCATACATATGTCTGTTCATCTTCGGATCCTGTTACCATGTACGTTATTACAGAATGTTGAGTAGACCTCCCTTGGTATTTGGTAGGTGTTTTGTCATGATATATTTTATATGTATTGGTGATTATATAATTCATATAGTTTATATGTTATATGTTTATATACATTTAACATACATTAGTATATGTATGCTACCCCCATAATCCTAATTTATCCATCCTCCCACCTTTCATTTTGGTTAACCATTAGTTTGTTTTATAAGTCTGTGAGTGTGTTTTTCTGTGGAAATATGTTCATTGGGAGCAATCTTAGGATGGATAACACGTATAAATGATATCATAGGATATTTGTCATTCCTTTTTGACTTACTTAACGTACTATGATTATTTCTAGGCTCATGTGTAGTCCTGAAAACGGCATTGTTCATTTTTTTCCCGAGGCTACTATTCCATTCGGTACGTACACCACTTCTTCTTTGTCCATTTATCTGTTGATGGACATTTTGTTTGCTTGCATGGCTTGGCTATTGTAAATATTGCTGCAGTGCATGTTTGCCTGTCTGTGCCTTTCCCATTCTGGTCTTCTTAGGGTATAGGCCCATTAGGGGATCGGCCGCATGATATGGTAGCTCAATTTTCACCTTTTAAACGCAGCTCCGTTCTGTTCTCATGATTAGCTGTTACCAGTTTACATCCAACCAACAGCATAGTGGGTATGCATTTCTCCCCCAACCCGTCAGCATGCATTGTTTGTAGACTTTTTACGGATGGCATTTTGAATATTGGGTGGTGAAATCTTTTTGTAGTTTGGATTTGCATCCAACCAATAATTCCTGATATTGAGCTTTTATCCATGTTCTTCTTTTTTTAAAACAACCGAGTGAGTAACACTTACCTCTTCAAATTGTTTTCTTGAAAAATTTTCCGTGTTGTGAACTTTCTTGGCCATTACCTACCCCAGGACATTTTTTGAGGACACGTGTCATTTACGGCCCTACAATTACTGTGAATCTCAAGTGACCCTTAGCCCTGTGTTTAAAGCTGCTGTTGTGGGAAACGGCCACAAGGCGGCAGCATTTCTCCATTCCCAAGTCTGGTTACTAGGGCAGCAGAGCCTTCCTGAAAGTTGTGTTCCTAGGTTGTAAATTAGAATGGGATGTGCCAGGGAAAACCCCAATAACTTTATGTCTCATTAATTGTTGTTCGTGGTTTTAATTTTTTAAATTGGGGTAATGAGCAGAATAGTGTTTGTTCTGGGTGTGCACAATCAGGTTCAATTGAACATTATATATATCTACTCATGTACAGATCCTCTTCCCATGTAAATTACTATTATTTTTTTAAATAAATTTATTTTATTTATTTATTTATTTTTGGCTGAGTTGGATCTTCGTTGCTGCATGTGGGCTTTCTCCAGTTGCGGTGAGCGGGGGCTACTCTCCGTTGCGGTGCACCGGCTTCTCACTGCAGTGGCTTCTCTTGTTGCGGAGCACGGGCTCTAGGCATGTGGGCTTCAGTAGTTGTGGTGCATGGGCTCAGTAGTTATGGCTCATGGGCTCCAGAGCGTAGGCTCATTAGTTGTGGTGCACGGGCTTAGTTGCTCTGCTGCATGTGGGACCTTCCCGAACCAGGGATCGAACCTGTGTCCCCTGCATTGGCAGGTGGATTCTTAACCACGGTGCCACCAGGCAAGCCCCCGTGTAAATTATTACAGAGCGTTCAGTAGACCTCCCTTGGTATATGGTCGGTCTTTTTGATACGTGTGTTTAATATGTATTTGTATACGTACGGTAACCCTAATCTTAATGTATCCATTCCTCCCACCTTTCCTTTTAGATAACCATAGTTTGTTTCTAAGTCTGTGAGAGTCTTTCTCTGTGGAAATATGTTCATACGTGTCAGTTGTTAGGTAACAGCTAGGAGTGATATCACAGGTTATTTGTCGGCTGCTTTCCGACTTACCTCATGTTCTGTGATTATCTCTAGGCTCATCTATGGTGCTGCAAAGAGCAGTGTTTCATCCTTTTCCATGGCGAATATTGCATTGTGTACATGGACCACTTCTTCTTTGTGCATTCATCTGTGGATGGACATTTTGGTTACTTCCAAGTCTTGGCAATGCTAAATATTGATGCAGTGCAGGATTGCCAGCCTGTGTCTTTTGGATTCTGGTCTTCTCAGGGATTAGGCCCAGCAGTGGGCCTACTAGATCATATGGTGGTTCAAATTTTTCCCTTTCAACGCACCTCCATTCTGTTCTCACTACTGGCTGTTACCAGTTTACATGCCACCAGCAACTAGAGGGTACACAGTTCTCTAAAACCCCTTCAGAATTTATTGTTTGTAGACTTTTTACTGATGGCATTTTGAGTGTTGGGTGGTGATACCTTCTTGTAGGTTGGATTTGCATGCGTCTAATAATTCCCGATATTGAGCTTTCATCTACGTTTTTTTTTAAGTAAAACAGAGAAACTCACCTCTTCAAATTGTTTCCTTGAAAAATTTGCCATGTTCCCTGAATTCCTGTGGCCATTACCTGCACCAGGACATTTTTTGAGGGCAGGTGTCCTTTACAGCCCTGTAGTAATTGTGAATATCACATGACCATTAGTTCTGCATTTAAAGCTGCTGTTGCAGGAAACGGCCACAAGGGGGCAGCATTTCTATATTCCCAACTCTGGTTACTAGGGCAACACAGCCTTCCTGGAAGTCCTGTTTGTAGGTTGTAAAGTAGAGTGGAATGTGCCAGGACAAACCCCCAGAAACTATGTCTACTTATTTGTTGTTGATATTCTCAGTTTAATTTTCATTTTTCTCAGAGCAAATTTGATTGCAATGTTGTGTTTGTTCTAGGTGTACAGAATGTCTTTCATTGATTCATATATCTTTTCATGTTTGGATCCTGTTCCGTAGAGATTATTACAGAATGTTGTGTAGACCTCTCTTGGTATTCGGTATGTCTGATGATTATATATTTTATAAGTATTAGCATATGTCTGTTAAACCCAATATCCTCCGTTATACATTCCTCACACCTTTCCGTTTGGTTAAGCACAAGCTTGTTTTCTGAACACGTGAGTGTCCTTCTCTGTGGAAATAGGTTCATTCCTATCAATTTTTACATAAGACCTATACGTGATATCATAGGATATGTGTCTCTCGCTTTCTGACTTACTTCAAGTTGTGTGATTGTCTGTAGCCTCGTCTATGGTGCTGCAAACGGCATTGTTTCATTCTTTTCTGTGTCTAATATTGCATTGTGTACATGGACCACTTTTTCGTCCATTCATCTGATGATGGACATTTTTGTTGCTTCCATGTCTTGGCTATTGTAAATACTGCTGCAATACACGATGTTCCATCCTGTGTCTTTTTGATTCTGGCTTTCACAGGTGACAGGCCCAATAGCGGGCCTTCCGGATCATATGGGGACTCAATTTTTACCTTTCAACGCACTGCCATTCTGTTCCTATTATTGGCGGTGACCAGTTTACATCCCACTTAGACCGAGAGGTTACGCTATTCTCCACAACTTCTTCAACATCTATTGTTTGTTGACGTTTTGCTGATGGTCATTCTGACTGGTGTGAGGTGATACGTTTGTGTAGATTGGATTTGCATGCGTCTAATAATTCCTGATGTTTTGCGTGGATCAATGTCCTTTTCATTTTTTTTTAAGATTCAGCTAAACTTACAACTTCAAATTTCCTTCTTGAAAAATTTGCCGCGTTTGGATTTTTTTGGCCATTCCCTACCCCAGGACAGTTTTTGAGGGCATGAGTCATTTACAGCCCTGCAGTCCTTGTGAATATCAGTGACCATTAGCAGTGGATTTAAAGCTGCTGTTTGAGGAAACGGCCTTAAGGTGGCAGCATTTCTACGTTGCCAACTCTGCTTGCTAGGGAAACAGAACCTTGCTGCAAGTTGTGCTTTTAGGTTGCAGATTAGAGTGGAATGTGTCAGGACAAACCCCCATAAGTTTTAGCCTCCTTAATTCTTGTTTGTGTCTTTAAGTTTTCATTTTTATCAGAGCAAATTGGATTTTAAAATGTCTTTTGTTCTAGCTGCACAGAATCTTGTTCATGTACACATATACATATATCTATTGATCTTTGTGTCCTTTTCCATGTAGGTTATTGTAGAGTGTTGAATAGACCACTCTTGGTATTCCATAGGTCTTTGGGGATGATATATTTTATATGTATTAGTATATGTTTGTTAACCCCAATATCCTAATTTGTCCATTCCTCACACCTTTTCTTTGGCTTAACCATAAGTTTGTCTTCTCCATCTGAGATTGTCTTTCCCTATGGAAATATGTTCATTTTTATGAATTTTCAGATAACATAAGTGATATCGTAGAACATTTGTCTTTCGCAATCTGACTTACTTCACGTTGTGTGATTATCTCTAGGCTCATCCGTGGTGCTGCATATGCCATTCTTTTATTTTTTTTCGTGGCTAATATTCCATTCTGTACATATACCACTTCTTCTTTGTCCATTCATCTGTTTATGGAGCTTTTTTTTGCTTCCATGTCTTGGCTCTTTCAATATTGCTGCAGTGCACATTTGCCTGCCTCTGTCTTTCCGATTCTGGTGGTCTTAGGTTATAGGCCCAGAAGGTGCCCTGCCGCATCATACGGTAGTTCAATTTTTACCTTTTAAAGCAGCTGCATTCAGTTTTCATTAGTGCTGTTAGCACTTTACACCCCATCAGCAGCTAGAAGGTACACAGTTCCCTAAAAACTCTTCAGCATTTATAGTTTGTAGACTTTTTGCTGATGGTCATTTGACTGGTGTGAGCTGAACCCTTTGTGGACGTGGGATTTGCATGCAGCTAATAATTCCTTATACTGAGCTATAGGCATGTCTTTTTTTTTCTTTTCCTTTTTTTTTAAAGAGTGAGTACAACTTCCCTCTCATATTGACTTCCTGAAAACTTTGTCATGTGTTGAAATTTCTTGCCTATTCCCTACCCCAGGACATTTTTTGAGGGCAGGTATCATTTACAGCCCCGCAGTCCTCGTGACTATTAAGCGACCATTAGCACTGTGTTTAAAGCTGCTGTTGTGGGAAACAGCCACAAGGCGGCAGCATTATTACGTTCTCAACTCTTGTTACTAGGGCAACAGAGTCTTCTGGACCTCGTGTTCCTCGGTTGTAAATTAGAGTGGAATGTGCTGGGACAAGCCCCCAGAAGTTTATGTCTCCTTACTTATGTTCGTTTTTTAAATTTAATTTATATTTCTTATCGGAGGAAATTTGATTAGAGTGTTATGATTGTCTGGCTGTACAGAATCTGGTCAATGATTCATACATATGTCTGTTCATCTTCGGATCCTGTTACCATGTACGTTATTACAGAATGTTGAGTAGACCTCCCTTGGTATTTGGTAGGTGTTTTGTCATGATATATTTTATATGTATTGGTGATTATATAATTCATATAGTTTATATGTTATATGTTTATATACATTTAACATACATTAGTATATGTATGCTACCCCCATAATCCTAATTTATCCATCCTCCCACCTTTCATTTTGGTTAACCATTAGTTTGTTTTATAAGTCTGTGAGTGTGTTTTTCTGTGGAAATATGTTCATTGGGAGCAATCTTAGGATGGATAACACGTATAAATGATATCATAGGATATTTGTCATTCCTTTTTGACTTACTTAACGTACTATGATTATTTCTAGGCTCATGTGTAGTCCTGAAAACGGCATTGTTCATTTTTTTCCCGCGGCTACTATTCCATTCGGTACGTACACCACTTCTTCTTTGTCCATTTATCTGTTGATGGACATTTTGTTTGCTTGCATGGCTTGGCTATTGTAAATATTGCTGCAGTGCATGTTTGCCTGTCTGTGCCTTTCCCATTCTGGTCTTCTTAGGGTATAGGCCCATTAGGGGATCGGCCGCATGATATGGTAGCTCAATTTTCACCTTTTAAACGCAGCTCCGTTCTGTTCTCATGATTAGCTGTTACCAGTTTACATCCAACCAACAGCATAGTGGGTATGCATTTCTCCCCCAACCCGTCAGCATGCATTGTTTGTAGACTTTTTACGGATGGCATTTTGAATATTGGGTGGTGAAATCTTTTTGTAGTTTGGATTTGCATCCAACCAATAATTCCTGATATTGAGCTTTTATCCATGTTCTTCTTTTTTTAAAACAACCGAGTGAGTAACACTTACCTCTTCAAATTGTTTTCTTGAAAAATTTTCCGTGTTGTGAACTTTCTTGGCCATTACCTACCCCAGGACATTTTTTGAGGACACGTGTCATTTACGGCCCTACAATTACTGTGAATCTCAAGTGACCCTTAGCCCTGTGTTTAAAGCTGCTGTTGTGGGAAACGGCCACAAGGCGGCAGCATTTCTCCATTCCCAAGTCTGGTTACTAGGGCAGCAGAGCCTTCCTGAAAGTTGTGTTCCTAGGTTGTAAATTAGAATGGGATGTGCCAGGGAAAACCCCAATAACTTTATGTCTCATTAATTGTTGTTCGTGGTTTTAATTTTTTAAATTGGGGTAATGAGCAGAATAGTGTTTGTTCTGGGTGTGCACAATCAGGTTCAATTGAACATTATATATATCTACTCATGTACAGATCCTCTTCCCATGTAAATTACTATTATTTTTTTAAATAAATTTATTTTATTTATTTATTTATTTTTGGCTGAGTTGGATCTTCGTTGCTGCATGTGGGCTTTCTCCAGTTGCGGTGAGCGGGGGCTACTCTCCGTTGCGGTGCACCGGCTTCTCACTGCAGTGGCTTCTCTTGTTGCGGAGCACGGGCTCTAGGCGTGTGGGCTTCAGTAGTTGTGGTGCATGGGCTCAGTAGTTATGGCTCATGGGCTCCAGAGCGTAGGCTCATTAGTTGTGGTGCACGGGCTTAGTTGCTCTGCTGCATGTGGGACCTTCCCGAACCAGGGATCGAACCTGTGTCCCCTGCATTGGCAGGTGGATTCTTAACCACGGTGCCACCAGGCAAGCCCCCGTGTAAATTATTACAGAGCGTTCAGTAGACCTCCCTTGGTATATGGTCGGTCTTTTTGATACGTGTGTTTAATATGTATTTGTATACGTACGGTAACCCTAATCTTAATGTATCCATTCCTCCCACCTTTCCTTTTAGATAACCATAGTTTGTTTTCTAAGTCTGTGAGAGTCTTTCTCTGTGGAAATATGTTCATACGTGTCAGTTGTTAGGTAACAGCTAGGAGTGGTATCACAGGTTATTTGTCGGCTGCTTTCCGACTTACCTCATGTTCTGTGATTATCTCTAGGCTCATCTATGGTGCTGCAAAGAGCAGTGTTTCATCCTTTTCCATGGCGAATATTGCATTGTGTACATGGACCACTTCTTCTTTGTGCATTCATCTGTGGATGGACATTTTGGTTACTTCCAAGTCTTGGCAATGCTAAATATTGATGCAGTGCAGGATTGCCAGCCTGTGTCTTTTGGATTCTGGTCTTCTCAGGGATTAGGCCCAGCAGTGGGCCTACTAGATCATATGGTGGTTCAAATTTTTCCCTTTCAACGCACCTCCATTCTGCTCTCACTACTGGCTGTTACCAGTTTACATGCCACCAGCAACTAGAGGGTACACAGTTCTCTAAAACCCCTTCAGAATTTATTGTTTGTAGACTTTTTACTGATGGCATTTTGAGTGTTGGGTGGTGATACCTTCTTGTAGGTTGGATTTGCATGCGTCTAATAATTCCCGATATTGAGCTTTCATCTACGTTTTTTTTTTAAGTAAAACAGAGAAACTCACCTCTTCAAATTGTTTCCTTGAAAAATTTGCCATGTTCCCTGAATTCCTGTGGCCATTACCTGCACCAGGACATTTTTTGAGGGCAGGTGTCCTTTACAGCCCTGTAGTAATTGTGAATATCACATGACCATTAGTTCTGCATTTAAAGCTGCTGTTGCAGGAAACGGCCACAAGGGGGCAGCATTTCTATATTCCCAACTCTGGTTACTAGGGCAACACAGCCTTCCTGGAAGTCCTGTTTGTAGGTTGTAAAGTAGAGTGGAATGTGCCAGGACAAACCCCCAGAAACTATGTCTACTTATTTGTTGTTGATATTCTCAGTTTAATTTTCATTTTTCTCAGAGCAAATTTGATTGCAATGTTGTGTTTGTTCTAGGTGTACAGAATGTCTTTCATTGATTCATATATCTTTTCATGTTTGGATCCTGTTCCGTAGAGATTATTACAGAATGTTGTGTAGACCTCTCTTGGTATTCGGTATGTCTGATGATTATATATTTTATAAGTATTAGCATATGTCTGTTAAACCCAATATCCTCCGTTATACATTCCTCACACCTTTCCGTTTGGTTAAGCACAAGCTTGTTTTCTGAACACGTGAGTGTCCTTCTCTGTGGAAATAGGTTCATTCCTATCAATTTTTACATAAGACCTATACGTGATATCATAGGATATGTGTCTCTCGTTTTCTGACTTACTTCAAGTTGTGTGATTGTCTGTAGCCTCGTCTATGGTGCTGCAAACGGCATTGTTTCATTCTTTTCTGTGTCTAATATTGCATTGTGTACATGGACCACTTTTTCGTCCATTCATCTGATGATGGACATTTTTGTTGCTTCCATGTCTTGGCTATTGTAAATACTGCTGCAATACACGATGTTCCATCCTGTGTCTTTTTGATTCTGGCTTTCACAGGTGACAGGCCCAATAGCGGGCCTTCCGGATCATATGGGGACTCAATTTTTACCTTTCAACGCACTGCCATTCTGTTCCTATTATTGGCGGTGACCAGTTTACATCCCACTTAGACCGAGAGGTTACGCTATTCTCCACAACTTCTTCAACATCTATTGTTTGTTGACGTTTTGCTGATGGTCATTCTGACTGGTGTGAGGTGATACGTTTGTGTAGATTGGATTTGCATGCGTCTAATAATTCCTGATGTTTTGCGTGGATCAATGTCCTTTTCATTTTTTTTTAAGATTCAGCTAAACTTACAACTTCAAATTTCCTTCTTGAAAAATTTGCCACGTTTGGATTTTTTTGGCCATTCCCTACCCCAGGACAGTTTTTGAGGGCATGAGTCATTTACAGCCCTGCAGTCCTTGTGAATATCAGTGACCATTAGCAGTGGATTTAAAGCTGCTGTTTGAGGAAACGGCCTTAAGGTGGCAGCATTTCTACGTTGCCAACTCTGCTTGCTAGGGAAACAGAACCTTGCTGCAAGTTGTGCTTTTAGGTTGCAGATTAGAGTGGAATGTGTCAGGACAAACCCCCATAAGTTTTAGCCTCCTTAATTCTTGTTTGTGTCTTTAAGTTTTCATTTTTATCAGAGCAAATTGGATTTTAAAATGTCTTTTGTTCTAGCTGCACAGAATCTTGTTCATGTACACATATACATATATCTATTGATCTTTGTGTCCTTTTCCATGTAGGTTATTGTAGAGTGTTGAATAGACCACTCTTGGTATTCCATAGGTCTTTGGGGATGATATATTTTATATGTATTAGTATATGTTTGTTAACCCCAATATCCTAATTTGTCCATTCCTCACACATTTTCTTTGGCTTAACCATAAGTTTGTCTTCTCCATCTGAGATCGTCTTTCCCTATGGAAATATGTTCATTTTTATGAATTTTCAGATAACATAAGTGATATCGTAGAACATTTGTCTTTCGCAATCTGACTTACTTCACGTTGTGTGATTATCTCTAGGCTCATCCGTGGTGCTGCATATGCCATTCTTTTATTTTTTTTCGTGGCTAATATTCCATTCTGTACATATACCACTTCTGCTTTGTCCATTCATCTGTTTATGGAGCTTTTTTTTGCTTCCATGTCTTGGCTCTTTCAATATTGCTGCAGTGCACATTTGCCTGCCTCTGTCTTTCCGATTCTGGTGGTCTTAGGTTATAGGCCCAGAAGGTGCCCTGCCGCATCATACGGTAGCTCAATTTTTACCTTTTAAAGCAGCTGCATTCAGTTTTCATTAGTGCTGTTAGCACTTTACACCCCATCAGCAGCTAGAAGGTACACAGTTCCCTAAAACCTCTTCAGCATTTATAGTTTGTAGACTTTTTGCTGATGGTCATTTGACTGGTGTGAGCTGAAACCTTTGTGGACGTGGGATTTGCATGCAGCTAATAATTCCTTATACTGAGCTATAGGCATGTCTTTTTTTTTCTTTTCCTTTTTTTTTAAAGAGTGAGTACAACTTCCCTCTCATATTGACTTCTTGAAAACTTTGTCATGTGTTGAAATTTCTTGCCTATTCCCTACCCCAGGACATTTTTTGAGGGCAGGTATCATTTACAGCCCCGCAGTCCTCGTGACTATTAAGCGACCATTAGCACTGTGTTTAAAGCTGCTGTTGTGGGAAACAGCCACAAGGCGGCAGCATTATTACGTTCTCAACTCTTGTTACTAGGGCAACAGAGTCTTCCTGGACGTCGTGTTCCTCGGTTGTAAATTAGAGTGGAATGTGCTGGGACAAGCCCCCAGAAGTTTATGTCTCCTTACTTATGTTCGTTTTTTAAATTTAATTTATCTTTCTTATCGGAGGAAATTTGATTAGAGTGTTGTGATTGTCTGGCTGTACAGAATCTGGTCAATGATTCATACATATGTCTGTTCATCTTCGGATCCTGTTACCATGTACGTTATTACAGAATGTTGAGTAGACCTCCCTTGGTATTTGGTAGGTGTTTTGTCATGATATATTTTATATGTATTGGTGATTATATAATTCATATAGTTTATATGTTATATGTTTATATACATTTAACATACATTAGTATATGTATGCTACCCCCATAATCCTAATTTATCCATCCTCCCACCTTTCATTTTGGTTAACCATTAGTTTGTTTTATAAGTCTGTGAGTGTGTTTTTCTGTGGAAATATGTTCATTGGGAGCAATCTTAGGATGGATAACACGTATAAATGATATCATAGGATATTTGTCATTCCTTTTTGACTTACTTAACGTACTATGATTATTTCTAGGCTCATGTGTAGTCCTGAAAACGGCATTGTTCATTTTTTTCCCGAGGCTACTATTCCATTCGGTACGTACACCACTTCTTCTTTGTCCATTTATCTGTTGATGGACATTTTGTTTGCTTGCATGGCTTGGCTATTGTAAATATTGCTGCAGTGCATGTTTGCCTGTCTGTGCCTTTCCCATTCTGGTCTTCTTAGGGTATAGGCCCATTAGGGGATCGGCCGCATGATATGGTAGCTCAATTTTTACCTTTTAAACGCAGCTCCGTTCTGTTCTCATGATTAGCTGTTACCAGTTTACATCCAACCAACAGCATAGTGGGTATGCATTTCTCCCCCAACCCGTCAGCATGCATTGTTTGTAGACTTTTTACGGATGGCATTTTGAATATTGGGTGGTGAAATCTTTTTGTAGTTTGGATTTGCATCCAACCAATAATTCCTGATATTGAGCTTTTATCCATGTTCTTCTTTTTTTAAAACAACCGAGTGAGTAACACTTACCTCTTCAAATTGTTTTCTTGAAAAATTTTCCGTGTTGTGAACTTTCTTGGCCATTACCTACCCCAGGACATTTTTTGAGGACACGTGTCATTTACGGCCCTACAATTACTGTGAATCTCAAGTGACCCTTAGCCCTGTGTTTAAAGCTGCTGTTGTGGGAAACGGCCACAAGGCGGCAGCATTTCTCCATTCCCAAGTCTGGTTACTAGGGCAGCAGAGCCTTCCTGAAAGTTGTGTTCCTAGGTTGTAAATTAGAATGGGATGTGCCAGGGAAAACCCCAATAACTTTATGTCTCATTAATTGTTGTTCGTGGTTTTAATTTTTTAAATTGGGGTAATGAGCAGAATAGTGTTTGTTCTGGGTGTGCACAATCAGGTTCAATTGAACATTATATATATCTACTCATGTACAGATCCTCTTCCCATGTAAATTACTATTATTTTTTTAAATAAATTTATTTTATTTATTTATTTATTTTTGGCTGAGTTGGATCTTCGTTGCTGCATGTGGGCTTTCTCCAGTTGCGGTGAGCGGGGGCTACTCTCCGTTGCGGTGCACCGGCTTCTCACTGCAGTGGCTTCTCTTGTTGCGGAGCACGGGCTCTAGGCGTGTGGGCTTCAGTAGTTGTGGTGCATGGGCTCAGTAGTTATGGCTCATGGGCTCCAGAGCGTAGGCTCATTAGTTGTGGTGCACGGGCTTAGTTGCTCTGCTGCATGTGGGACCTTCCCGAACCAGGGATCGAACCTGTGTCCCCTGCATTGGCAGGTGGATTCTTAACCACGGTGCCACCAGGCAAGCCCCCGTGTAAATTATTACAGAGCGTTCAGTAGACCTCCCTTGGTATATGGTCGGTCTTTTTGATACGTGTGTTTAATATGTATTTGTATACGTACGGTAACCCTAATCTTAATGTGTCCATTCCTCCCACCTTTCCTTTTAGATAACCATAGTTTGTTTTCTAAGTCTGTGAGAGTCTTTCTCTGTGGAAATATGTTCATACGTGTCAGTTGTTAGGTAACAGCTAGGAGTGATATCACAGGTTATTTGTCGGCTGCTTTCCGACTTACCTCATGTTCTGTGATTATCTCTAGGCTCATCTATGGTGCTGCAAAGAGCAGTGTTTCATCCTTTTCCATGGCGAATATTGCATTGTGTACATGGACCACTTCTTCTTTGTGCATTCATCTGTGGATGGACATTTTGGTTACTTCCAAGTCTTGGCAATGCTAAATATTGATGCAGTGCAGGATTGCCAGCCTGTGTCTTTTGGATTCTGGTCTTCTCAGGGATTAGGCCCAGCAGTGGGCCTACTAGATCATATGGTGGTTCAAATTTTTCCCTTTCAACGCACCTCCATTCTGTTCTCACTACTGGCTGTTACCAGTTTACATGCCACCAGCAACTAGAGGGTACACAGTTCTCCAAAACCCCTTCAGAATTTATTGTTTGTAGACTTTTTACTGATGGCATTTTGAGTGTTGGGTGGTGATACCTTCTTGTAGGTTGGATTTGCATGCGTCTAATAATTCCCGATATTGAGCTTTCATCTACGTTTTTTTTTTAAGTAAAACAGAGAAACTCACCTCTTCAAATTGTTTCCTTGAAAAATTTGCCATGTTCCCTGAATTCCTGTGGCCATTACCTGCACCAGGACATTTTTTGAGGGCAGGTGTCCTTTACAGCCCTGTAGTAATTGTGAATATCACATGACCATTAGTTCTGCATTTAAAGCTGCTGTTGCAGGAAACGGCCACAAGGGGGCAGCATTTCTATATTCCCAACTCTGGTTACTAGGGCAACACAGCCTTCCTGGAAGTCCTGTTTGTAGGTTGTAAAGTAGAGTGGAATGTGCCAGGACAAACCCCCAGAAACTATGTCTACTTATTTGTTGTTGATATTCTCAGTTTAATTTTCATTTTTCTCAGAGCAAATTTGATTGCAATGTTGTGTTTGTTCTAGGTGTACAGAATGTCTTTCATTGATTCATATATCTTTTCATGTTTGGATCCTGTTCCGTAGAGATTATTACAGAATGTTGTGTAGACCTCTCTTGGTATTCGGTATGTCTGATGATTATATATTTTATAAGTATTAGCATATGTCTGTTAAACCCAATATCCTCCGTTATACATTCCTCACACCTTTCCATTTGGTTAAGCACAAGCTTGTTTTCTGAACACGTGAGTGTCCTTCTCTGTGGAAATAGGTTCATTCCTATCAATTTTTACATAAGACCTATACGTGATATCATAGGATATGTGTCTCTCGCTTTCTGACTTACTTCAAGTTGTGTGATTGTCTGTAGCCTCGTCTATGGTGCTGCAAACGGCATTGTTTCATTCTTTTCTGTGTCTAATATTGCATTGTGTACATGGACCACTTTTTCGTCCATTCATCTGATGATGGACATTTTTGTTGCTTCCATGTCTTGGCTATTGTAAATACTGCTGCAATACACGATGTTCCATCCTGTGTCTTTTTGATTCTGGCTTTCACAGGTGACAGGCCCAATAGCGGGCCTTCCGGATCATATGGGGACTCAATTTTTACCTTTCAACGCACTGCCATTCTGTTCCTATTATTGGCGGTGACCAGTTTACATCCCACTTAGACCGAGAGGTTACGCTATTCTCCACAACTTCTTCAACATCTATTGTTTGTTGACGTTTTGCTGATGGTCATTCTGACTGGTGTGAGGTGATACGTTTGTGTAGATTGGATTTGCATGCGTCTAATAATTCCTGATGTTTTGCGTGGATCAATGTCCTTTTCATTTTTTTTTAAGATTCAGCTAAACTTACAACTTCAAATTTCCTTCTTGAAAAATTTGCCGCGTTTGGATTTTTTTGGCCATTCCCTACCCCAGGACAGTTTTTGAGGGCATGAGTCATTTACAGCCCTGCAGTCCTTGTGAATATCAGTGACCATTAGCAGTGGATTTAAAGCTGCTGTTTGAGGAAACGGCCTTAAGGTGGCAGCATTTCTACGTTGCCAACTCTGCTTGCTAGGGAAACAGAACCTTGCTGCAAGTTGTGCTTTTAGGTTGCAGATTAGAGTGGAATGTGTCAGGACAAACCCCCATAAGTTTTAGCCTCCTTAATTCTTGTTTGTGTCTTTAAGTTTTCATTTTTATCAGAGCAAATTGGATTTTAAAATGTCTTTTGTTCTAGCTGCACAGAATCTTGTTCATGTACACATATACATATATCTATTGATCTTTGTGTCCTTTTCCATGTAGGTTATTGTAGAGTGTTGAATAGACCACTCTTGGTATTCCATAGGTCTTTGGGGATGATATATTTTATATGTATTAGTATATGTTTGTTAACCCCAATATCCTAATTTGTCCATTCCTCACACCTTTTCTTTGGCTTAACCATAAGTTTGTCTTCTCCATCTGAGATCGTCTTTCCCTATGGAAATATGTTCATTTTTATGAATTTTCAGATAACATAAGTGATATCGTAGAACATTTGTCTTTCGCAATCTGACTTACTTCACGTTGTGTGATTATCTCTAGGCTCATCCGTGGTGCTGCATATGCCATTCTTTTATTTTTTTTCGTGGCTAATATTCCATTCTGTACATATACCACTTCTGCTTTGTCCATTCATCTGTTTATGGAGCTTTTTTTTGCTTCCATGTCTTGGCTCTTTCAATATTGCTGCAGTGCACATTTGCCTGCCTCTGTCTTTCCGATTCTGGTGGTCTTAGGTTATAGGCCCAGAAGGTGCCCTGCCGCATCATACGGTAGCTCAATTTTTACCTTTTAAAGCAGCTGCATTCAGTTTTCATTAGTGCTGTTAGCACTTTACACCCCATCAGCAGCTAGAAGGTACACAGTTCCCTAAAACCTCTTCAGCATTTATAGTTTGTAGACTTTTTGCTGATGGTCATTTGACTGGTGTGAGCTGAAACCTTTGTGGACGTGGGATTTGCATGCAGCTAATAATTCCTTATACTGAGCTATAGGCATGTCTTTTTTTTTCTTTTCCTTTTTTTTTTAAGAGTGAGTACAACTTCCCTCTCATATTGACTTCTTGAAAACTTTGTCATGTGTTGAAATTTCTTGCCTATTCCCTACCCCAGGACATTTTTTGAGGGCAGGTATCATTTACAGCCCCGCAGTCCTCGTGACTATTAAGCGACCATTAGCACTGTGTTTAAAGCTGCTGTTGTGGGAAACAGCCACAAGGCGGCAGCATTATTACGTTCTCAACTCTTGTTACTAGGGCAACAGAGTCTTCCTGGACGTCGTGTTCCTCGGTTGTAAATTAGAGTGGAATGTGCTGGGACAAGCCCCCAGAAGTTTATGTCTCCTTACTTATGTTCGTTTTTTAAATTTAATTTATCTTTCTTATCGGAGGAAATTTGATTAGAGTGTTGTGATTGTCTGGCTGTACAGAATCTGGTCAATGATTCATACATATGTCTGTTCATCTTCGGATCCTGTTACCATGTACGTTATTACAGAATGTTGAGTAGACCTCCCTTGGTATTTGGTAGGTGTTTTGTCATGATATATTTTATATGTATTGGTGATTATATAATTCATATAGTTTATATGTTATATGTTTATATACATTTAACATACATTAGTATATGTATGCTACCCCCATAATCCTAATTTATCCATCCTCCCACCTTTCATTTTGGTTAACCATTAGTTTGTTTTATAAGTCTGTGAGTGTGTTTTTCTGTGGAAATATGTTCATTGGGAGCAATCTTAGGATGGATAACACGTATAAATGATATCATAGGATATTTGTCATTCCTTTTTGACTTACTTAACGTACTATGATTATTTCTAGGCTCATGTGTAGTCCTGAAAACGGCATTGTTCATTTTTTTCCCGAGGCTACTATTCCATTCGGTACGTACACCACTTCTTCTTTGTCCATTTATCTGTTGATGGACATTTTGTTTGCTTGCATGGCTTGGCTATTGTAAATATTGCTGCAGTGCATGTTTGCCTGTCTGTGCCTTTCCCATTCTGGTCTTCTTAGGGTATAGGCCCATTAGGGGATCGGCCGCATGATATGGTAGCTCAATTTTCACCTTTTAAACACAGCTCCGTTCTGTTCTCATGATTAGCTGTTACCAGTTTACATCCAACCAACAGCATAGTGGGTATGCATTTCTCCCCCAACCCGTCAGCATGCATTGTTTGTAGACTTTTTACAGATGGCATTTTGAATATTGGGTGGTGAAATCTTTTTGTAGTTTGGATTTGCATCCAACCAATAATTCCTGATATTGAGCTTTTATCCATGTTCTTTTTTTAAAACAACCGAGTGAGTAACACTTACCTCTTCAAATTGTTTTCTTGAAAAATTTTCCGTGTTGTGAACTTTCTTGGCCATTACCTACCCCAGGACATTTTTTGAGGACACGTGTCATTTACGGCCCTACAATTACTGTGAATCTCAAGTGACCCTTAGCCCTGTGTTTAAAGCTGCTGTTGTGGGAAACGGCCACAAGGCGGCAGCATTTCTCCATTCCCAAGTCTGGTTACTAGGGCAGCAGAGCCTTCCTGAAAGTTGTGTTCCTAGGTTGTAAATTAGAATGGGATGTGCCAGGGAAAACCCCAATAACTTTATGTCTCATTAATTGTTGTTCGTGGTTTTAATTTTTTAAATTGGGGTAATGAGCAGAATAGTGTTTGTTCTGGGTGTGCACAATCAGGTTCAATTGAACATTATATATATCTACTCATGTACAGATCCTCTTCCCATGTAAATTACTATTATATTTTTAAATAAATTTATTTTATTTATTTATTTATTTTTGGCTGAGTTGGATCTTCGTTGCTGCATGTGGGCTTTCTCCAGTTGCGGTGAGCGGGGGCTACTCTCCGTTGCGGTGCACCGGCTTCTCACTGCAGTGGCTTCTCTTGTTGCGGAGCACGGGCTCTAGGCGTGTGGGCTTCAGTAGTTGTGGTGCATGGGCTCAGTAGTTATGGCTCATGGGCTCCAGAGCGTAGGCTCATTAGTTGTGGTGCACGGGCTTAGTTGCTCTGCTGCATGTGGGACCTTCCCGAACCAGGGATCGAACCTGTGTCCCCTGCATTGGCAGGTGGATTCTTAACCACGGTGCCACCAGGCAAGCCCCCGTGTAAATTATTACAGAGCGTTCAGTAGACCTCCCTTGGTATATGGTCGGTCTTTTTGATACGTGTGTTTAATATGTATTTGTATACGTACGGTAACCCTAATCTTAATGTATCCATTCCTCCCACCTTTCCTTTTAGATAACCATAGTTTGTTTTCTAAGTCTGTGAGAGTCTTTCTCTGTGGAAATATGTTCATACGTGTCAGTTGTTAGGTAACAGCTAGGAGTGATATCACAGGTTATTTGTCGGCTGCTTTCCGACTTACCTCATGTTCTGTGATTATCTCTAGGCTCATCTATGGTGCTGCAAAGAGCAGTGTTTCATCCTTTTCCATGGCGAATATTGCATTGTGTACATGGACCACTTCTTCTTTGTGCATTCATCTGTGGATGGACATTTTGGTTACTTCCAAGTCTTGGCAATGCTAAATATTGATGCAGTGCAGGATTGCCAGCCTGTGTCTTTTGGATTCTGGTCTTCTCAGGGATTAGGCCCAGCAGTGGGCCTACTAGACCATATGGTGGTTCAAATTTTTCCCTTTCAACGCACCTCCATTCTGTTCTCACTACTGGCTGTTACCAGTTTACATGCCACCAGCAACTAGAGGGTACACAGTTCTCTAAAACCCCTTCAGAATTTATTGTTTGTAGACTTTTTACTGATGGCATTTTGAGTGTTGGGTGGTGATACCTTCTTGTAGGTTGGATTTGCATGCGTCTAATAATTCCCGATATTGAGCTTTCATCTACGTTTTTTTTTTAAGTAAAACAGAGAAACTCACCTCTTCAAATTGTTTCCTTGAAAAATTTGCCATGTTCCCTGAATTCCTGTGGCCATTACCTGCACCAGGACATTTTTTGAGGGCAGGTGTCCTTTACAGCCCTGTAGTAATTGTGAATATCACATGACCATTAGTTCTGCATTTAAAGCTGCTGTTGCAGGAAACGGCCACAAGGGGGCAGCATTTCTATATTCCCAACTCTGGTTACTAGGGCAACACAGCCTTCCTGGAAGTCCTGTTTGTAGGTTGTAAAGTAGAGTGGAATGTGCCAGGACAAACCCCCAGAAACTATGTCTACTTATTTGTTGTTGATATTCTCAGTTTAATTTTCATTTTTCTCAGAGCAAATTTGATTGCAATGTTGTGTTTGTTCTAGGTGTACAGAATGTCTTTCATTGATTCATATATCTTTTCATGTTTGGATCCTGTTCCGTAGAGATTATTACAGAATGTTGTGTAGACCTCTCTTGGTATTCGGTATGTCTGATGATTATATATTTTATAAGTATTAGCATATGTCTGTTAAACCCAATATCCTCCGTTATACATTCCTCACACCTTTCCGTTTGGTTAAGCACAAGCTTGTTTTCTGAACACGTGAGTGTCCTTCTCTGTGGAAATAGGTTCATTCCTATCAATTTTTACATAAGACCTATACGTGATATCATAGGATATATGTCTCTCGCTTTCTGACTTACTTCAAGTTGTGTGATTGTCTGTAGCCTCGTCTATGGTGCTGCAAACGGCATTGTTTCATCCTTTTCTGTGTCTAATATTGCATTGTGTACATGGACCACTTTTTCGTCCATTCATCTGATGATGGACATTTTTGTTGCTTCCATGTCTTGGCTATTGTAAATACTGCTGCAATACACGATGTTCCATCCTGTGTCTTTTTGATTCTGGCTTTCACAGGTGACAGGCCCAATAGCGGGCCTTCCGGATCATATGGGGACTCAATTTTTACCTTTCAACGCACTGCCATTCTGTTCCTATTATTGGCGGTGACCAGTTTACATCCCACTTAGACCGAGAGGTTACGCTATTCTCCACAACTTCTTCAACATCTATTGTTTGTTGACGTTTTGCTGATGGTCATTCTGACTGGTGTGAGGTGATACGTTTGTGTAGATTGGATTTGCATGCGTCTAATAATTCCTGATGTTTTGCGTGTATCAATGTCCTTTTCATTTTTTTTTAAGATTCAGCTAAACTTACAACTTCAAATTTCCTTCTTGAAAGATTTGCCGCGTTTGGATTTTTTTGGCCATTCCCTACCCCAGGACAGTTTTTGAGGGCATGAGTCATTTACAGCCCTGCAGTCCTTGTGAATATCAGTGACCATTAGCAGTGGATTTAAAGCTGCTGTTTGAGGAAACGGCCTTAAGGTGGCAGCATTTCTACATTGCCAACTCTGCTTGCTAGGGAAACAGAACCTTGCTGCAAGTTGTGCTTTTAGGTTGCAGATTAGAGTGGAATGTGTCAGGACAAACCCCCATAAGTTTTAGCCTCCTTAATTCTTGTTTGTGTCTTTAAGTTTTCATTTTTATCAGAGCAAATTGGATTTTAAAATGTCTTTTGTTCTAGCTGCACAGAATCTTGTTCATGTACACATATACATATATCTATTGATCTTTGTGTCCTTTTCCATGTAGGTTATTGTAGAGTGTTGAATAGACCACTCTTGGTATTCCATAGGTCTTTGGGGATGATATATTTTATATGTATTAGTATATGTTTGTTAACCCCAATATCCTAATTTGTCCATTCCTCACACCTTTTCTTTGGCTTAACCATAAGTTTGTCTTCTCCATCTGAGATCGTCTTTCCCTATGGAAATATGTTCATTTTTATGAATTTTCAGATAACATAAGTGATATCGTAGAACATTTGTCTTTCGCAATCTGACTTACTTCACGTTGTGTGATTATCTCTAGGCTCATCCGTGGTGCTGCATATGCCATTCTTTTATTTTTTTTCGTGGCTAATATTCCATTCTGTACATATACCACTTCTGCTTTGTCCATTCATCTGTTTATGGAGCTTTTTTTTTGCTTCCATGTCTTGGCTCTTTCAATATTGCTGCAGTGCACATTTGCCTGCCTCTGTCTTTCCGATTCTGGTGGTCTTAGGTTATAGGCCCAGAAGGTGCCCTGCCGCATCATACGGTAGCTCAATTTTTACCTTTTAAAGCAGCTGCATTCAGTTTTCATTAGTGCTGTTAGCACTTTACACCCCATCAGCAGCTAGAAGGTACACAGTTCCCTAAAAACTCTTCAGCATTTATAGTTTGTAGACTTTTTGCTGATGGTCATTTGACTGGTGTGAGCTGAACCCTTTGTGGACGTGGGATTTGCATGCAGCTAATAATTCCTTATACTGAGCTATAGGCATGTCTTTTTTTTTCTTTTCCTTTTTTTTAAAGAGTGAATACAACTTCCCTCTCATATTGACTTCCTGAAAACTTTGTCATGTGTTGAAATTTCTTGCCTATTCCCTACCCCAGGACATTTTTTGAGGGCAGGTATCATTTACAGCCCCGCAGTCCTCGTGACTATTAAGCGACCATTAGCACTGTGTTTAAAGCTGCTGTTGTGGGAAACAGCCACAAGGCGGCAGCATTATTACGTTCTCAACTCTTGTTACTAGGGCAACAGAGTCTTCTGGACCTCGTGTTCCTCGGTTGTAAATTAGAGTGGAATGTGCTAGGACAAGCCCCCAGAAGTTTATGTCTCCTTACTTATGTTCGTTTTTTAAATTTAATTTATATTTCTTATCGGAGGAAATTTGATTAGAGTGTTGTGATTGTCTGGCTGTACAGAATCTGGTCAATGATTCATACATATGTCTGTTCATCTTCGGATCCTGTTACCATGTACGTTATTACAGAATGTTGAGTAGACCTCCCTTGGTATTTGGTAGGTGTTTTGTCATGATATATTTTATATGTATTGGTGATTATATAATTCATATAGTTTATATGTTATATGTTTATATACATTTAACATACATTAGTATATGTATGCTACCCCCATAATCCTAATTTATCCATCCTCCCACCTTTCATTTTGGTTAACCATTAGTTTGTTTTATAAGTCTGTGAGTGTGTTTTTCTGTGGAAATATGTTCATTGGGAGCAATCTTAGGATGGATAACACGTATAAATGATATCATAGGATATTTGTCATTCCTTTTTGACTTACTTAACGTACTATGATTATTTCTAGGCTCATGTGTAGTCCTGAAAACGGCATTGTTCATTTTTTTCCCGAGGCTACTATTCCATTCGGTACGTACACCACTTCTTCTTTGTCCATTTATCTGTTGATGGACATTTTGTTTGCTTGCATGGCTTGGCTATTGTAAATATTGCTGCAGTGCATGTTTGCCTGTCTGTGCCTTTCCCATTCTGGTCTTCTTAGGGTATAGGCCCATTAGGGGATCGGCCGCATGATATGGTAGCTCAATTTTCACCTTTTAAACGCAGCTCCGTTCTGTTCTCATGATTAGCTGTTACCAGTTTACATCCAACCAACAGCATAGTGGGTATGCATTTCTCCCCCAACCCGTCAGCATGCATTGTTTGTAGACTTTTTACGGATGGCATTTTGAATATTGGGTGGTGAAATCTTTTTGTAGTTTGGATTTGCATCCAACCAATAATTCCTGATATTGAGCTTTTATCCATGTTCTTCTTTTTTTAAAACAACCGAGTGAGTAACACTTACCTCTTCAAATTGTTTTCTTGAAAAATTTTCCGTGTTGTGAACTTTCTTGGCCATTACCTACCCCAGGACATTTTTTGAGGACACGTGTCATTTACGGCCCTACAATTACTGTGAATCTCAAGTGACCCTTAGCCCTGTGTTTAAAGCTGCTGTTGTGGGAAACGGCCACAAGGCGGCAGCATTTCTCCATTCCCAAGTCTGGTTACTAGGGCAGCAGAGCCTTCCTGAAAGTTGTGTTCCTAGGTTGTAAATTAGAATGGGATGTGCCAGGGAAAACCCCAATAACTTTATGTCTCATTAATTGTTGTTCGTGGTTTTAATTTTTTAAATTGGGGTAATGAGCAGAATAGTGTTTGTTCTGGGTGTGCACAATCAGGTTCAATTGAACATTATATATATCTACTCATGTACAGATCCTCTTCCCATGTAAATTACTATTATTTTTTTAAATAAATTTATTTTATTTATTTATTTATTTTTGGCTGAGTTGGATCTTCGTTGCTGCATGTGGGCTTTCTCCAGTTGCGGTGAGCGGGGGCTACTCTCCGTTGCGGTGCACCGGCTTCTCACTGCAGTGGCTTCTCTTGTTGCGGAGCACGGGCTCTAGGCGTGTGGGCTTCAGTAGTTGTGGTGCATGGGCTCAGTAGTTATGGCTCATGGGCTCCAGAGCGTAGGCTCATTAGTTGTGGTGCACGGGCTTAGTTGCTCTGCTGCATGTGGGACCTTCCCGAACCAGGGATCGAACCTGTGTCCCCTGCATTGGCAGGTGGATTCTTAACCACGGTGCCACCAGGCAAGCCCCCGTGTAAATTATTACAGAGCGTTCAGTAGACCTCCCTTGGTATATGGTCGGTCTTTTTGATACGTGTGTTTAATATGTATTTGTATACGTACGGTAACCCTAATCTTAATGTATCCATTCCTCCCACCTTTCCTTTTAGATAACCATAGTTTTTTTCTAAGTCTGTGAGAGTCTTTCTCTGTGGAAATATGTTCATACGTGTCAGTTGTTAGGTAACAGCTAGGAGTGATATCACAGGTTATTTGTCGGCTGCTTTCCGACTTACCTCATGTTCTGTGATTATCTCTAGGCTCATCTATGGTGCTGCAAAGAGCAGTGTTTCATCCTTTTCCATGGCGAATATTGCATTGTGTACATGGACCACTTCTTCTTTGTGCATTCATCTGTGGATGGACATTTTGGTTACTTCCAAGTCTTGGCAATGCTAAATATTGATGCAGTGCAGGATTGCCAGCCTGTGTCTTTTGGATTCTGGTCTTCTCAGGGATTAGGCCCAGCAGTGGGCCTACTAGATCATATGGTGGTTCAAATTTTTCCCTTTCAACGCACCTCCATTCTGTTCTCACTACTGGCTGTTACCAGTTTACATGCCACCAGCAACTAGAGGGTACACAGTTCTCTAAAACCCCTTCAGAATTTATTGTTTGTAGACTTTTTACTGATGGCATTTTGAGTGTTGGGTGGTGATACCTTCTTGTAGGTTGGATTTGCATGCGTCTAATAATTCCCGATATTGAGCTTTCATCTACGTTTTTTTTTAAGTAAAACAGAGAAACTCACCTCTTCAAATTGTTTCCTTGAAAAATTTGCCATGTTCCCTGAATTCCTGTGGCCATTACCTGCACCAGGACATTTTTTGAGGGCAGGTGTCCTTTACAGCCCTGTAGTAATTGTGAATATCACATGACCATTAGTTCTGCATTTAAAGCTGCTGTTGCAGGAAACGGCCACAAGGGGGCAGCATTTCTATATTCCCAACTCTGGTTACTAGGGCAACACAGCCTTCCTGGAAGTCCTGTTTGTAGGTTGTAAAGTAGAGTGGAATGTGCCAGGACAAACCCCCAGAAACTATGTCTACTTATTTGTTGTTGATATTCTCAGTTTAATTTTCATTTTTCTCAGAGCAAATTTGATTGCAATGTTGTGTTTGTTCTAGGTGTACAGAATGTCTTTCATTGATTCATATATCTTTTCATGTTTGGATCCTGTTCCGTAGAGATTATTACAGAATGTTGTGTAGACCTCTCTTGGTATTCGGTATGTCTGATGATTATATATTTTATAAGTATTAGCATATGTCTGTTAAACCCAATATCCTCCGTTATACATTCCTCACACCTTTCCGTTTGGTTAAGCACAAGCTTGTTTTCTGAACACGTGAGTGTCCTTCTCTGTGGAAATAGGTTCATTCCTATCAATTTTTACATAAGACCTATACGTGATATCATAGGATATGTGTCTCTCGCTTTCTGACTTACTTCAAGTTGTGTGATTGTCTGTAGCCTCGTCTATGGTGCTGCAAACGGCATTGTTTCATTCTTTTCTGTGTCTAATATTGCATTGTGTACATGGACCACTTTTTCGTCCATTCATCTGATGATGGACATTTTTGTTGCTTCCATGTCTTGGCTATTGTAAATACTGCTGCAATACACGATGTTCCATCCTGTGTCTTTTTGATTCTGGCTTTCACAGGTGACAGGCCCAATAGCGGGCCTTCCGGATCATATGGGGACTCAATTTTTACCTTTCAACGCACTGCCATTCTGTTCCTATTATTGGCGGTGACCAGTTTACATCCCACTTAGACCGAGAGGTTACGCTATTCTCCACAACTTCTTCAACATCTATTGTTTGTTGACGTTTTGCTGATGGTCATTCTGACTGGTGTGAGGTGATACGTTTGTGTAGATTGGATTTGCATGCGTCTAATAATTCCTGATGTTTTGCGTGTATCAATGTCCTTTTCATTTTTTTTTAAGATTCAGCTAAACTTACAACTTCAAATTTCCTTCTTGAAAGATTTGCCGCGTTTGGATTTTTTTGGCCATTCCCTACCCCAGGACAGTTTTTGAGGGCATGAGTCATTTACAGCCCTGCAGTCCTTGTGAATATCAGTGACCATTAGCAGTGGATTTAAAGCTGCTGTTTGAGGAAACGGCCTTAAGGTGGCAGCATTTCTACATTGCCAACTCTGCTTGCTAGGGAAACAGAACCTTGCTGCAAGTTGTGCTTTTAGGTTGCAGATTAGAGTGGAATGTGTCAGGACAAACCCCCATAAGTTTTAGCCTCCTTAATTCTTGTTTGTGTCTTTAAGTTTTCATTTTTATCAGAGCAAATTGGATTTTAAAATGTCTTTTGTTCTAGCTGCACAGAATCTTGTTCATGTACACATATACATATATCTATTGATCTTTGTGTCCTTTTCCATGTAGGTTATTGTAGAGTGTTGAATAGACCACTCTTGGTATTCCATAGGTCGTTGGGGATGATATATTTTATATGTATTAGTATATGTTTGTTAACCCCAATATCCTAATTTGTCCATTCCTCACACCTTTTCTTTGGCTTAACCATAAGTTTGTCTTCTCCATCTGAGATCGTCTTTCCCTATGGAAATATGTTCATTTTTATGAATTTTCAGATAACATAAGTGATATCGTAGAACATTTGTCTTTCGCAATCTGACTTACTTCACGTTGTGTGATTATCTCTAGGCTCATCCGTGGTGCTGCATATGCCATTCTTTTATTTTTTTTCGTGGCTAATATTCCATTCTGTACATATACCACTTCTGCTTTGTCCATTCATCTGTTTATGGAGCTTTTTTTTTGCTTCCATGTCTTGGCTCTTTCAATATTGCTGCAGTGCACATTTGCCTGCCTCTGTCTTTCCGATTCTGGTGGTCTTAGGTTATAGGCCCAGAAGGTGCCCTGCCGCATCATACGGTAGCTCAATTTTTACCTTTTAAAGCAGCTGCATTCAGTTTTCATTAGTGCTGTTAGCACTTTACACCCCATCAGCAGCTAGAAGGTACACAGTTCCCTAAAAACTCTTCAGCATTTATAGTTTGTAGACTTTTTGCTGATGGTCATTTGACTGGTGTGAGCTGAACCCTTTGTGGACGTGGGATTTGCATGCAGCTAATAATTCCTTATACTGAGCTATAGGCATGTCTTTTTTTTTCTTTTCCTTTTTTTTAAAGAGTGAGTACAACTTCCCTCTCATATTGACTTCCTGAAAACTTTGTCATGTGTTGAAATTTCTTGCCTATTCCCTACCCCAGGACATTTTTTGAGGGCAGGTATCATTTACAGCCCCGCAGTCCTCGTGACTATTAAGCGACCATTAGCACTGTGTTTAAAGCTGCTGTTGTGGGAAACAGCCACAAGGCGGCAGCATTATTACGTTCTCAACTCTTGTTACTAGGGCAACAGAGTCTTCTGGACCTCGTGTTCCTCGGTTGTAAATTAGAGTGGAATGTGCTAGGACAAGCCCCCAGAAGTTTATGTCTCCTTACTTATGTTCGTTTTTTAAATTTAATTTATATTTCTTATCGGAGGAAATTTGATTAGAGTGTTGTGATTGTCTGGCTGTACAGAATCTGGTCAATGATTCATACATATGTCTGTTCATCTTCGGATCCTGTTACCATGTACGTTATTACAGAATGTTGAGTAGACCTCCCTTGGTATTTGGTAGGTGTTTTGTCATGATATATTTTATATGTATTGGTGATTATATAATTCATATAGTTTATATGTTATATGTTTATATACATTTAACATACATTAGTATATGTATGCTACCCCCATAATCCTAATTTATCCATCCTCCCACCTTTCATTTTGGTTAACCATTAGTTTGTTTTATAAGTCTGTGAGTGTGTTTTTCTGTGGAAATATGTTCATTGGGAGCAATCTTAGGATGGATAACACGTATAAATGATATCATAGGATATTTGTCATTCCTTTTTGACTTACTTAACGTACTATGATTATTTCTAGGCTCATGTGTAGTCCTGAAAACGGCATTGTTCATTTTTTTCCCGAGGCTACTATTCCATTCGGTACGTACACCACTTCTTCTTTGTCCATTTATCTGTTGATGGACATTTTGTTTGCTTGCATGGCTTGGCTATTGTAAATATTGCTGCAGTGCATGTTTGCCTGTCTGTGCCTTTCCCATTCTGGTCTTCTTAGGGTATAGGCCCATTAGGGGATCGGCCGCATGATATGGTAGCTCAATTTTCACCTTTTAAACGCAGCTCCGTTCTGTTCTCATGATTAGCTGTTACCAGTTTACATCCAACCAACAGCATAGTGGGTATGCATTTCTCCCCCAACCCGTCAGCATGCATTGTTTGTAGACTTTTTACGGATGGCATTTTGAATATTGGGTGGTGAAATCTTTTTGTAGTTTGGATTTGCATCCAACCAATAATTCCTGATATTGAGCTTTTATCCATGTTCTTCTTTTTTTAAAACAACCGAGTGAGTAACACTTACCTCTTCAAATTGTTTTCTTGAAAAATTTTCCGTGTTGTGAACTTTCTTGGCCATTACCTACCCCAGGACATTTTTTGAGGACACGTGTCATTTACGGCCCTACAATTACTGTGAATCTCAAGTGACCCTTAGCCCTGTGTTTAAAGCTGCTGTTGTGGGAAACGGCCACAAGGCGGCAGCATTTCTCCATTCCCAAGTCTGGTTACTAGGGCAGCAGAGCCTTCCTGAAAGTTGTGTTCCTAGGTTGTAAATTAGAATGGGATGTGCCAGGGAAAACCCCAATAACTTTATGTCTCATTAATTGTTGTTCGTGGTTTTAATTTTTTAAATTGGGGTAATGAGCAGAATAGTGTTTGTTCTGGGTGTGCACAATCAGGTTCAATTGAACATTATATATATCTACTCATGTACAGATCCTCTTCCCATGTAAATTACTATTATATTTTTAAATAAATTTATTTTATTTATTTATTTATTTTTGGCTGAGTTGGATCTTCGTTGCTGCATGTGGGCTTTCTCCAGTTGCGGTGAGCGGGGGCTACTCTCCGTTGCGGTGCACCGGCTTCTCACTGCAGTGGCTTCTCTTGTTGCGGAGCACGGGCTCTAGGCGTGTGGGCTTCAGTAGTTGTGGTGCATGGGCTCAGTAGTTATGGCTCATGGGCTCCAGAGCGTAGGCTCATTAGTTGTGGTGCACGGGCTTAGTTGCTCTGCTGCATGTGGGACCTTCCCGAACCAGGGATCGAACCTGTGTCCCCTGCATTGGCAGGTGGATTCTTAACCACGGTGCCACCAGGCAAGCCCCCGTGTAAATTATTACAGAGCGTTCAGTAGACCTCCCTTGGTATATGGTCGGTCTTTTTGATACGTGTGTTTAATATGTATTTGTATACGTACGGTAACCCTAATCTTAATGTATCCATTCCTCCCACCTTTCCTTTTAGATAACCATAGTTTTTTTCTAAGTCTGTGAGAGTCTTTCTCTGTGGAAATATGTTCATACGTGTCAGTTGTTAGGTAACAGCTAGGAGTGATATCACAGGTTATTTGTCGGCTGCTTTCCGACTTACCTCATGTTCTGTGATTATCTCTAGGCTCATCTATGGTGCTGCAAAGAGCAGTGTTTCATCCTTTTCCATGGCGAATATTGCATTGTGTAGATGGACCACTTCTTCTTTGTGCATTCATCTGTGGATGGACATTTTGGTTACTTCCAAGTCTTGGCAATGCTAAATATTGATGCAGTGCAGGATTGCCAGCCTGTGTCTTTTGGATTCTGGTCTTCTCAGGGATTAGGCCCAGCAGTGGGCCTACTAGATCATATGGTGGTTCAAATTTTTCCCTTTCAACGCACCTCCATTCTGTTCTCACTACTGGCTGTTACCAGTTTACATGCCACCAGCAACTAGAGGGTACACAGTTCTCTAAAACCCCTTCAGAATTTATTGTTTGTAGACTTTTTACTGATGGCATTTTGAGTGTTGGGTGGTGATACCTTCTTGTAGGTTGGATTTGCATGCGTCTAATAATTCCCGATATTGAGCTTTCATCTACGTTTTTTTTTAAGTAAAACAGAGAAACTCACCTCTTCAAATTGTTTCCTTGAAAAATTTGCCATGTTCCCTGAATTCCTGTGGCCATTACCTGCACCAGGACATTTTTTGAGGGCAGGTGTCCTTTACAGCCCTGTAGTAATTGTGAATATCACATGACCATTAGTTCTGCATTTAAAGCTGCTGTTGCAGGAAACGGCCACAAGGGGGCAGCATTTCTATATTCCCAACTCTGGTTACTAGGGCAACACAGCCTTCCTGGAAGTCCTGTTTGTAGGTTGTAAAGTAGAGTGGAATGTGCCAGGACAAACCCCCAGAAACTATGTCTACTTATTTGTTGTTGATATTCTCAGTTTAATTTTCATTTTTCTCAGAGCAAATTTGATTGCAATGTTGTGTTTGTTCTAGGTGTACAGAATGTCTTTCATTGATTCATATATCTTTTCATGTTTGGATCCTGTTCCGTAGAGATTATTACAGAATGTTGTGTAGACCTCTCTTGGTATTCGGTATGTCTGATGATTATATATTTTATAAGTATTAGCATATGTCTGTTAAACCCAATATCCTCCGTTATACATTCCTCACACCTTTCCGTTTGGTTAAGCACAAGCTTGTTTTCTGAACACGTGAGTGTCCTTCTCTGTGGAAATAGGTTCATTCCTATCAATTTTTACATAAGACCTATACGTGATATCATAGGATATGTGTCTCTCGCTTTCTGACTTACTTCAAGTTGTGTGATTGTCTGTAGCCTCGTCTATGGTGCTGCAAACGGCATTGTTTCATTCTTTTCTGTGTCTAATATTGCATTGTGTACATGGACCACTTTTTCGTCCATTCATCTGATGATGGACATTTTTGTTGCTTCCATGTCTTGGCTATTGTAAATACTGCTGCAATACACGATGTTCCATCCTGTGTCTTTTTGATTCTGGCTTTCACAGGTGACAGGCCCAATAGCGGGCCTTCCGGATCATATGGGGACTCAATTTTTACCTTTCAACGCACTGCCATTCTGTTCCTATTATTGGCGGTGACCAGTTTACATCCCACTTAGACCGAGAGGTTACGCTATTCTCCACAACTTCTTCAACATCTATTGTTTGTTGACGTTTTGCTGATGGTCATTCTGACTGGTGTGAGGTGATACGTTTGTGTAGATTGGATTTGCATGCGTCTAATAATTCCTGATGTTTTGCGTGGATCAATGTCCTTTTCATTTTTTTTTAAGATTCAGCTAAACTTACAACTTCAAATTTCCTTCTTGAAAAATTTGCCGCGTTTGGATTTTTTTGGCCATTCCCTCCCCAGGACAGTTTTTGAGGGCATGAGTCATTTACAGCCCTGCAGTCCTTGTGAATATCAGTGACCATTAGCAGTGGATTTAAAGCTGCTGTTTGAGGAAACGGCCTTAAGGTGGCAGCATTTCTACGTTGCCAACTCTGCTTGCTAGGGAAACAGAACCTTGCTGCAAGTTGTGCTTTTAGGTTGCAGATTAGAGTGGAATGTGTCAGGACAAACCCCCATAAGTTTTAGCCTCCTTAATTCTTGTTTGTGTCTTTAAGTTTTCATTTTTATCAGAGCAAATTGGATTTTAAAATGTCTTTTGTTCTAGCTGCACAGAATCTTGTTCATGTACACATATACATATATCTATTGATCTTTGTGTCCTTTTCCATGTAGGTTATTGTAGAGTGTTGAATAGACCACTCTTGGTATTCCATAGGTCTTTGGGGATGATATATTTTATATGTATTAGTATATGTTTGTTAACCCCAATATCCTAATTTGTCCATTCCTCACACCTTTTCTTTGGCTTAACCATAAGTTTGTCTTCTCCATCTGAGATTGTCTTTCCCTATGGAAATATGTTCATTTTTATGAATTTTCAGATAACATAAGTGATATCGTAGAACATTTGTCTTTCGCAATCTGACTTACTTCACGTTGTGTGATTATCTCTAGGCTCATCCGTGGTGCTGCATATGCCATTCTTTTATTTTTTTTCGTGGCTAATATTCCATTCTGTACATATACCACTTCTTCTTTGTCCATTCATCTGTTTATGGAGCTTTTTTTTGCTTCCATGTCTTGGCTCTTTCAATATTGCTGCAGTGCACATTTGCCTGCCTCTGTCTTTCCGATTCTGGTGGTCTTAGGTTATAGGCCCAGAAGGTGCCCTGCCGCATCATACGGTAGTTCAATTTTTACCTTTTAAAGCAGCTGCATTCAGTTTTCATTAGTGCTGTTAGCACTTTACACCCCATCAGCAGCTAGAAGGTACACAGTTCCCTAAAAACTCTTCAGCATTTATAGTTTGTAGACTTTTTGCTGATGGTCATTTGACTGGTGTGAGCTGAACCCTTTGTGGACGTGGGATTTGCATGCAGCTAATAATTCCTTATACTGAGCTATAGGCATGTCTTTTTTTTTCTTTTCCTTTTTTTTTAAAGAGTGAGTACAACTTCCCTCTCATATTGACTTCCTGAAAACTTTGTCATGTGTTGAAATTTCTTGCCTATTCCCTACCCCAGGACATTTTTTGAGGGCAGGTATCATTTACAGCCCCGCAGTCCTCGTGACTATTAAGCGACCATTAGCACTGTGTTTAAAGCTGCTGTTGTGGGAAACAGCCACAAGGCGGCAGCATTATTACGTTCTCAACTCTTGTTACTAGGGCAACAGAGTCTTCTGGACCTCGTGTTCCTCGGTTGTAAATTAGAGTGGAATGTGCTGGAACAAGCCCCCAGAAGTTTATGTCTCCTTACTTATGTTCGTTTTTTAAATTTAATTTATATTTCTTATCGGAGGAAATTTGATTAGAGTGTTGTGATTGTCTGGCTGTACAGAATCTGGTCAATGATTCATACATATGTCTGTTCATCTTCGGATCCTGTTACCATGTACGTTATTACAGAATGTTGAGTAGACCTCCCTTGGTATTTGGTAGGTGTTTTGTCATGATATATTTTATATGTATTGGTGATTATATAATTCATATAGTTTATATGTTATATGTTTATATACATTTAACATACATTAGTATATGTATGCTACCCCCATAATCCTAATTTATCCATCCTCCCACCTTTCATTTTGGTTAACCATTAGTTTGTTTTATAAGTCTGTGAGTGTGTTTTTCTGTGGAAATATGTTCATTGGGAGCAATCTTAGGATGGATAACACGTATAAATGATATCATAGGATATTTGTCATTCCTTTTTGACTTACTTAACGTACTATGATTATTTCTAGGCTCATGTGTAGTCCTGAAAACGGCATTGTTCATTTTTTTCCCGAGGCTACTATTCCATTCGGTACGTACACCACTTCTTCTTTGTCCATTTATCTGTTGATGGACATTTTGTTTGCTTGCATGGCTTGGCTATTGTAAATATTGCTGCAGTGCATGTTTGCCTGTCTGTGCCTTTCCCATTCTGGTCTTCTTAGGGTATAGGCCCATTAGGGGATCGGCCGCATGATATGGTAGCTCAATTTTCACCTTTTAAACGCAGCTCCGTTCTGTTCTCATGATTAGCTGTTACCAGTTTACATCCAACCAACAGCATAGTGGGTATGCATTTCTCCCCCAACCCGTCAGCATGCATTGTTTGTAGACTTTTTACGGATGGCATTTTGAATATTGGGTGGTGAAATCTTTTTGTAGTTTGGATTTGCATCCAACCAATAATTCCTGATATTGAGCTTTTATCCATGTTCTTCTTTTTTTAAAACAACCGAGTGAGTAACACTTACCTCTTCAAATTGTTTTCTTGAAAAATTTTCCGTGTTGTGAACTTTCTTGGCCATTACCTACCCCAGGACATTTTTTGAGGACACGTGTCATTTACGGCCCTACAATTACTGTGAATCTCAAGTGACCCTTAGCCCTGTGTTTAAAGCTGCTGTTGTGGGAAACGGCCACAAGGCGGCAGCATTTCTCCATTCCCAAGTCTGGTTACTAGGGCAGCAGAGCCTTCCTGAAAGTTGTGTTCCTAGGTTGTAAATTAGAATGGGATGTGCCAGGGAAAACCCCAATAACTTTATGTCTCATTAATTGTTGTTCGTGGTTTTAATTTTTTAAATTGGGGTAATGAGCAGAATAGTGTTTGTTCTGGGTGTGCACAATCAGGTTCAATTGAACATTATATATATCTACTCATGTACAGATCCTCTTCCCATGTAAATTACTATTATATTTTTAAATAAATTTATTTTATTTATTTATTTATTTTTGGCTGAGTTGGATCTTCGTTGCTGCATGTGGGCTTTCTCCAGTTGCGGTGAGCGGGGGCTACTCTCCGTTGCGGTGCACCGGCTTCTCACTGCAGTGGCTTCTCTTGTTGCGGAGCACGGGCTCTAGGCGTGTGGGCTTCAGTAGTTGTGGTGCATGGGCTCAGTAGTTATGGCTCATGGGCTCCAGAGCGTAGGCTCATTAGTTGTGGTGCACGGGCTTAGTTGCTCTGCTGCATGTGGGACCTTCCCGAACCAGGGATTGAACCTGTGTCCCCTGCATTGGCAGGTGGATTCTTAACCACGGTGCCACCAGGCAAGCCCCCGTGTAAATTATTACAGAGCGTTCAGTAGACCTCCCTTGGTATATGGTCGGTCTTTTTGATACGTGTGTTTAATATGTATTTGTATACGTACGGTAACCCTAATCTTAATGTATCCATTCCTCCCACCTTTCCTTTTAGATAACCATAGTTTGTTTTCTAAGTCTGTGAGAGTCTTTCTCTGTGGAAATATGTTCATACGTGTCAGTTGTTAGGTAACAGCTAGGAGTGATATCACAGGTTATTTGTCGGCTGCTTTCCGACTTACCTCATGTTCTGTGATTATCTCTAGGCTCATCTATGGTGCTGCAAAGAGCAGTGTTTCATCCTTTTCCATGGCGAATATTGCATTGTGTACATGGACCACTTCTTCTTTGTGCATTCATCTGTGGATGGACATTTTGGTTACTTCCAAGTCTTGGCAATGCTAAATATTGATGCAGTGCAGGATTGCCAGCCTGTGTCTTTTGGATTCTGGTCTTCTCAGGGATTAGGCCCAGCAGTGGGCCTACTAGATCATATGGTGGTTCAAATTTTTCCCTTTCAACGCACCTCCATTCTGCTCTCACTACTGGCTGTTACCAGTTTACATGCCACCAGCAACTAGAGGGTACACAGTTCTCTAAAACCCCTTCAGAATTTATTGTTTGTAGACTTTTTACTGATGGCATTTTGAGTGTTGGGTGGTGATACCTTCTTGTAGGTTGGATTTGCATGCGTCTAATAATTCCCGATATTGAGCTTTCATCTACGTTTTTTTTTTAAGTAAAACAGAGAAACTCACCTCTTCAAATTGTTTCCTTGAAAAATTTGCCATGTTCCCTGAATTCCTGTGGCCATTACCTGCACCAGGACATTTTTTGAG
Organism: Eubalaena glacialis; assembly: GCF_028564815.1. Taxonomy (NCBI): domain Eukaryota; kingdom Metazoa; phylum Chordata; class Mammalia; order Artiodactyla; family Balaenidae; genus Eubalaena; species Eubalaena glacialis. Next base: position 130,452,408 of record NC_083722.1, on the reverse strand, counting down.
GGCAGGTGTCCTTTACAGCCCTGTAGTAATTGTGAATATCACATGACCATTAGTTCTGCATTTAAAGCTGCTGTTGCAGGAAACGGCCACAAGGGGGCAGCATTTCTATATTCCCAACTCTGGTTACTAGGGCAACACAGCCTTCCTGGAAGTCCTGTTTGTAGGTTGTAAAGTAGAGTGGAATGTGCCAGGACAAACCCCCAGAAACTATGTCTACTTATTTGTTGTTGATATTCTCAGTTTAATTTTCATTTTTCTCAGAGCAAATTTGATTGCAATGTTGTGTTTGTTCTAAGTGTACAGAATGTCTTTCATTGATTCATATATCTTTTCATGTTTGGATCCTGTTCCGTAGAGATTATTACAGAATGTTGTGTAGACCTCTCTTGGTATTCGGTATGTCTGATGATTATATATTTTATAAGTATTAGCATATGTCTGTTAAACCCAATATCCTCCGTTATACATTCCTCACACCTTTCCGTTTGGTTAAGCACAAGCTTGTTTTCTGAACACGTGAGTGTCCTTCTCTGTGGAAATAGGTTCATTCCTATCAATTTTTACATAAGACCTATACGTGATATCATAGGATATGTGTCTCTCGCTTTCTGACTTACTTCAAGTTGTGTGATTGTCTGTAGCCTCGTCTATGGTGCTGCAAACGGCATTGTTTCATTCTTTTCTGTGTCTAATATTGCATTGTGTACATGGACCACTTTTTCGTCCATTCATCTGATGATGGACATTTTTGTTGCTTCCATGTCTTGGCTATTGTAAATACTGCTGCAATACACGATGTTCCATCCTGTGTCTTTTTGATTCTGGCTTTCACAGGTGACAGGCCCAATAGCGGGCCTTCCGGATCATATGGGGACTCAATTTTTACCTTTCAACGCACTGCCATTCTGTTCCTATTATTGGCGGTGACCAGTTTACATCCCACTTAGACCGAGAGGTTACGCTATTCTCCACAACTTCTTCAACATCTATTGTTTGTTGACGTTTTGCTGATGGTCATTCTGACTGGTGTGAGGTGATACGTTTGTGTAGATTGGATTTGCATGCGTCTAATAATTCCTGATGTTTTGCGTGGATCAATGTCCTTTTCATTTTTTTTTAAGATTCAGCTAAACTTACAACTTCAAATTTCCTTCTTGAAAAATTTGCCACGTTTGGATTTTTTTGGCCATTCCCTACCCCAGGACAGTTTTTGAGGGCATGAGTCATTTACAGCCCTGCAGTCCTTGTGAATATCAGTGACCATTAGCAGTGGATTTAAAGCTGCTGTTTGAGGAAACGGCCTTAAGGTGGCAGCATTTCTACGTTGCCAACTCTGCTTGCTAGGGAAACAGAACCTTGCTGCAAGTTGTGCTTTTAGGTTGCAGATTAGAGTGGAATGTGTCAGGACAAACCCCCATAAGTTTTAGCCTCCTTAATTCTTGTTTGTGTCTTTAAGTTTTCATTTTTATCAGAGCAAATTGGATTTTAAAATGTCTTTTGTTCTAGCTGCACAGAATCTTGTTCATGTACACATATACATATATCTATTGATCTTTGTGTCCTTTTCCATGTAGGTTATTGTAGAGTGTTGAATAGACCACTCTTGGTATTCCATAGGTCTTTGGGGATGATATATTTTATATGTATTAGTATATGTTTGTTAACCCCAATATCCTAATTTGTCCATTCCTCACACATTTTCTTTGGCTTAACCATAAGTTTGTCTTCTCCATCTGAGATCGTCTTTCCCTATGGAAATATGTTCATTTTTATGAATTTTCAGATAACATAAGTGATATCGTAGAACATTTGTCTTTCGCAATCTGACTTACTTCACGTTGTGTGATTATCTCTAGGCTCATCCGTGGTGCTGCATATGCCATTCTTTTATTTTTTTTCGTGGCTAATATTCCATTCTGTACATATACCACTTCTGCTTTGTCCATTCATCTGTTTATGGAGCTTTTTTTTGCTTCCATGTCTTGGCTCTTTCAATATTGCTGCAGTGCACATTTGCCTGCCTCTGTCTTTCCGATTCTGGTGGTCTTAGGTTATAGGCCCAGAAGGTGCCCTGCCGCATCATACGGTAGCTCAATTTTTACCTTTTAAAGCAGCTGCATTCAGTTTTCATTAGTGCTGTTAGCACTTTACACCCCATCAGCAGCTAGAAGGTACACAGTTCCCTAAAACCTCTTCAGCATTTATAGTTTGTAGACTTTTTGCTGATGGTCATTTGACTGGTGTGAGCTGAAACCTTTGTGGACGTGGGATTTGCATGCAGCTAATAATTCCTTATACTGAGCTATAGGCATGTCTTTTTTTTTCTTTTCCTTTTTTTTTAAAGAGTGAGTACAACTTCCCTCTCATATTGACTTCTTGAAAACTTTGTCATGTGTTGAAATTTCTTGCCTATTCCCTACCCCAGGACATTTTTTGAGGGCAGGTATCATTTACAGCCCCGCAGTCCTCGTGACTATTAAGCGACCATTAGCACTGTGTTTAAAGCTGCTGTTGTGGGAAACAGCCACAAGGCGGCAGCATTATTACGTTCTCAACTCTTGTTACTAGGGCAACAGAGTCTTCCTGGACGTCGTGTTCCTCGGTTGTAAATTAGAGTGGAATGTGCTGGGACAAGCCCCCAGAAGTTTATGTCTCCTTACTTATGTTCGTTTTTTAAATTTAATTTATATTTCTTATCGGAGGAAATTTGATTAGAGTGTTGTGATTGTCTGGCTGTACAGAATCTGGTCAATGATTCATACATATGTCTGTTCATCTTCGGATCCTGTTACCATGTACGTTATTACAGAATGTTGAGTAGACCTCCCTTGGTATTTGGTAGGTGTTTTGTCATGATATATTTTATATGTATTGGTGATTATATAATTCATATAGTTTATATGTTATATGTTTATATACATTTAACATACATTAGTATATGTATGCTACCCCCATAATCCTAATTTATCCATCCTCCCACCTTTCATTTTGGTTAACCATTAGTTTGTTTTATAAGTCTGTGAGTGTGTTTTTCTGTGGAAATATGTTCATTGGGAGCAATCTTAGGATGGATAACACGTATAAATGATATCATAGGATATTTGTCATTCCTTTTTGACTTACTTAACGTACTATGATTATTTCTAGGCTCATGTGTAGTCCTGAAAACGGCATTGTTCATTTTTTTCCCGCGGCTACTATTCCATTCGGTACGTACACCACTTCTTCTTTGTCCATTTATCTGTTGATGGACATTTTGTTTGCTTGCATGGCTTGGCTATTGTAAATATTGCTGCAGTGCATGTTTGCCTGTCTGTGCCTTTCCCATTCTGGTCTTCTTAGGGTATAGGCCCATTAGGGGATCGGCCGCATGATATGGTAGCTCAATTTTTACCTTTTAAACGCAGCTCCGTTCTGTTCTCATGATTAGCTGTTACCAGTTTACATCCAACCAACAGCATAGTGGGTATGCATTTCTCCCCCAACCCGTCAGCATGCATTGTTTGTAGACTTTTTACGGATGGCATTTTGAATATTGGGTGGTGAAATCTTTTTGTAGTTTGGATTTGCATCCAACCAATAATTCCTGATATTGAGCTTTTATCCATGTTCTTCTTTTTTTAAAACAACCGAGTGAGTAACACTTACCTCTTCAAATTGTTTTCTTGAAAAATTTTCCGTGTTGTGAACTTTCTTGGCCATTACCTACCCCAGGACATTTTTTGAGGACACGTGTCATTTACGGCCCTACAATTACTGTGAATCTCAAGTGACCCTTAGCCCTGTGTTTAAAGCTGCTGTTGTGGGAAACGGCCACAAGGCGGCAGCATTTCTCCATTCCCAAGTCTGGTTACTAGGGCAGCAGAGCCTTCCTGAAAGTTGTGTTCCTAGGTTGTAAATTAGAATGGGATGTGCCAGGGAAAACCCCAATAACTTTATGTCTCATTAATTGTTGTTCGTGGTTTTAATTTTTTAAATTGGGGTAATGAGCAGAATAGTGTTTGTTCTGGGTGTGCACAATCAGGTTCAATTGAACATTATATATATCTACTCATGTACAGATCCTCTTCCCATGTAAATTACTATTATTTTTTTAAATAAATTTATTTTATTTATTTACTTATTTTTGGCTGAGTTGGATCTTCGTTGCTGCATGTGGGCTTTCTCCAGTTGCGGTGAGCGGGGGCTACTCTCCGTTGCGGTGCACCGGCTTCTCACTGCAGTGGCTTCTCTTGTTGCGGAGCACGGGCTCTAGGCGTGTGGGCTTCAGTAGTTGTGGTGCATGGGCTCAGTAGTTATGGCTCATGGGCTCCAGAGCGTAGGCTCATTAGTTGTGGTGCACGGGCTTAGTTGCTCTGCTGCATGTGGGACCTTCCCGAACCAGGGATCGAACCTGTGTCCCCTGCATTGGCAGGTGGATTCTTAACCACGGTGCCACCAGGCAAGCCCCCGTGTAAATTATTACAGAGCGTTCAGTAGACCTCCCTTGGTATATGGTCGGTCTTTTTGATACGTGTGTTTAATATGTATTTGTATACGTACGGTAACCCTAATCTTAATGTGTCCATTCCTCCCACCTTTCCTTTTAGATAACCATAGTTTGTTTTCTAAGTCTGTGAGAGTCTTTCTCTGTGGAAATATGTTCATACGTGTCAGTTGTTAGGTAACAGCTAGGAGTGATATCACAGGTTATTTGTCGGCTGCTTTCCGACTTACCTCATGTTCTGTGATTATCTCTAGGCTCATCTATGGTGCTGCAAAGAGCAGTGTTTCATCCTTTTCCATGGCGAATATTGCATTGTGTACATGGACCACTTCTTCTTTGTGCATTCATCTGTGGATGGACATTTTGGTTACTTCCAAGTCTTGGCAATGCTAAATATTGATGCAGTGCAGGATTGCCAGCCTGTGTCTTTTGGATTCTGGTCTTCTCAGGGATTAGGCCCAGCAGTGGGCCTACTAGATCATATGGTGGTTCAAATTTTTCCCTTTCAACGCACCTCCATTCTGTTCTCACTACTGGCTGTTACCAGTTTACATGCCACCAGCAACTAGAGGGTACACAGTTCTCCAAAACCCCTTCAGAATTTATTGTTTGTAGACTTTTTACTGATGGCATTTTGAGTGTTGGGTGGTGATACCTTCTTGTAGGTTGGATTTGCATGCGTCTAATAATTCCCGATATTGAGCTTTCATCTACGTTTTTTTTTAAGTAAAACAGAGAAACTCACCTCTTCAAATTGTTTCCTTGAAAAATTTGCCATGTTCCCTGAATTCCTGTGGCCATTACCTGCACCAGGACATTTTTTGAGGGCAGGTGTCCTTTACAGCCCTGTAGTAATTGTGAATATCACATGACCATTAGTTCTGCATTTAAAGCTGCTGTTGCAGGAAACGGCCACAAGGGGGCAGCATTTCTATATTCCCAACTCTGGTTACTAGGGCAACACAGCCTTCCTGGAAGTCCTGTTTGTAGGTTGTAAAGTAGAGTGGAATGTGCCAGGACAAACCCCCAGAAACTATGTCTACTTATTTGTTGTTGATATTCTCAGTTTAATTTTCATTTTTCTCAGAGCAAATTTGATTGCAATGTTGTGTTTGTTCTAGGTGTACAGAATGTCTTTCATTGATTCATATATCTTTTCATGTTTGGATCCTGTTCCGTAGAGATTATTACAGAATGTTGTGTAGACCTCTCTTGGTATTCGGTATGTCTGATGATTATATATTTTATAAGTATTAGCATATGTCTGTTAAACCCAATATCCTCCGTTATACATTCCTCACACCTTTCCGTTTGGTTAAGCACAAGCTTGTTTTCTGAACACGTGAGTGTCCTTCTCTGTGGAAATAGGTTCATTCCTATCAATTTTTAGATAAGACCTATACGTGATATCATAGGATATGTGTCTCTCACTTTCTGACTTACTTCAAGTTGTGTGATTGTCTGTAGCCTCGTCTATGGTGCTGCAAACGGCATTGTTTCATTCTTTTCTGTGTCTAATATTGCATTGTGTACATGGACCACTTTTTCGTCCATTCATCTGATGATGGACATTTTTGTTGCTTCCATGTCTTGGCTATTGTAAATACTGCTGCAATACACGATGTTCCATCCTGTGTCTTTTTGATTCTGGCTTTCACAGGTGACAGGCCCAATAGCGGGCCTTCCGGATCATATGGGGACTCAATTTTTACCTTTCAACGCACTGCCATTCTGTTCCTATTATTGGCGGTGACCAGTTTACATCCCACTTAGACCGAGAGGTTACGCTATTCTCCACAACTTCAACATCTATTGTTTGTTGACGTTTTGCTGATGGTCATTCTGACTGGTGTGAGGTGATACGTTTGTGTAGATTGGATTTGCATGCGTCTAATAATTCCTGATGTTTTGCGTGTATCAATGTCCTTTTCATTTTTTTTTTAAGATTCAGCTAAACTTACAACTTCAAATTTCCTTCTTGAAAAATTTGCCGCGTTTGGATTTTTTTGGCCATTCCCTACCCCAGGACAGTTTTTGAGGGCATGAGTCATTTACAGCCCTGCAGTCCTTGTGAATATCAGTGACCATTAGCAGTGGATTTAAAGCTGCTGTTTGAGGAAACGGCCTTAAGGTGGCAGCATTTCTACGTTGCCAACTCTGCTTGCTAGGGAAACAGAACCTTGCTGCAAGTTGTGCTTTTAGGTTGCAGATTAGAGTGGAATGTGTCAGGACAAACCCCCATAAGTTTTAGCCTCCTTAATTCTTGTTTGTGTCTTTAAGTTTTCATTTTTATCAGAGCAAATTGGATTTTAAAATGTCTTTTGTTCTAGCTGCACAGAATCTTGTTCATGTACACATATACATATATCTATTGATCTTTGTGTCCTTTTCCATGTAGGTTATTGTAGAGTGTTGAATAGACCACTCTTGGTATTCCATAGGTCTTTGGGGATGATATATTTTATATGTATTAGTATATGTTTGTTAACCCCAATATCCTAATTTGTCCATTCCTCACACCTTTTCTTTGGCTTAACCATAAGTTTGTCTTCTCCATCTGAGATTGTCTTTCCCTATGGAAATATGTTCATTTTTATGAATTTTCAGATAACATAAGTGATATCGTAGAACATTTGTCTTTCACAATCTGACTTACTTCACGTTGTGTGATTATCTCTAGGCTCATCCGTGGTGCTGCATATGCCATTCTTTTATTTTTTTTCGTGGCTAATATTCCATTCTGTACATATACCACTTCTTCTTTGTCCATTCATCTGTTTATGGAGCTTTTTTTTGCTTCCATGTCTTGGCTCTTTCAATATTGCTGCAGTGCACATTTGCCTGCCTCTGTCTTTCCGATTCTGGTGGTCTTAGGTTATAGGCCCAGAAGGTGCCCTGCCGCATCATACGGTAGCTCAATTTTTACCTTTTAAAGCAGCTGCATTCAGTTTTCATTAGTGCTGTTAGCACTTTACACCCCATCAGCAGCTAGAAGGTACACAGTTCCCTAAAACCTCTTCAGCATTTATAGTTTGTAGACTTTTTGCTGATGGTCATTTGACTGGTGTGAGCTGAAACCTTTGTGGACGTGGGATTTGCATGCAGCTAATAATTCCTTATACTGAGCTATAGGCATGTCTTTTTTTTTTCTTTTCCTTTTTTTTTAAAGAGTGAGTACAACTTCCCTCTCATATTGACTTCTTGAAAACTTTGTCATGTGTTGAAATTTCTTGCCTATTCCCTACCCCAGGACATTTTTTGAGGGCAGGTATCATTTACAGCCCCGCAGTCCTCGTGACTATTAAGCGACCATTAGCACTGTGTTTAAAGCTGCTGTTGTGGGAAACAGCCACAAGGCGGCAGCATTATTACGTTCTCAACTCTTGTTACTAGGGCAACAGAGTCTTCCTGGACGTCGTGTTCCTCGGTTGTAAATTAGAGTGGAATGTGCTGGGACAAGCCCCCAGAAGTTTATGTCTCCTTACTTATGTTCGTTTTTTAAATTTAATTTATATTTCTTATCGGAGGAAATTTGATTAGAGTGTTGTGATTGTCTGGCTGTACAGAATCTGGTCAATGATTCATACATATGTCTGTTCATCTTCGGATCCTGTTACCATGTACGTTATTACAGAATGTTGAGTAGACCTCCCTTGGTATTTGGTAGGTGTTTTGTCATGATATATTTTATATGTATTGGTGATTATATAATTCATATAGTTTATATGTTATATGTTTATATACATTTAACATACATTAGTATATGTATGCTACCCCCATAATCCTAATTTATCCATCCTCCCACCTTTCATTTTGGTTAACCATTAGTTTGTTTTATAAGTCTGTGAGTGTGTTTTTCTGTGGAAATATGTTCATTGGGAGCAATCTTAGGATGGATAACACGTATAAATGATATCATAGGATATTTGTCATTCCTTTTTGACTTACTTAACGTACTATGATTATTTCTAGGCTCATGTGTAGTCCTGAAAACGGCATTGTTCATTTTTTTCCCGAGGCTACTATTCCATTCGGTACGTACACCACTTCTTCTTTGTCCATTTATCTGTTGATGGACATTTTGTTTGCTTGCATGGCTTGGCTATTGTAAATATTGCTGCAGTGCATGTTTGCCTGTCTGTGCCTTTCCCATTCTGGTCTTCTTAGGGTATAGGCCCATTAGGGGATCGGCCGCATGATATGGTAGCTCAATTTTTACCTTTTAAACGCAGCTCCGTTCTGTTCTCATGATTAGCTGTTACCAGTTTACATCCAACCAACAGCATAGTGGGTATGCATTTCTCCCCCAACCCGTCAGCATGCATTGTTTGTAGACTTTTTACGGATGGCATTTTGAATATTGGGTGGTGAAATCTTTCTGTAGTTTGGATTTGCATCCAACCAATAATTCCTGATATTGAGCTTTTATCCATGTTCTTCTTTTTTTAAAACAACCGAGTGAGTAACACTTACCTCTTCAAATTGTTTTCTTGAAAAATTTTCCGTGTTGTGAACTTTCTTGGCCATTACCTACCCCAGGACATTTTTTGAGGACACGTGTCATTTACGGCCCTACAATTACTGTGAATCTCAAGTGACCCTTAGCCCTGTGTTTAAAGCTGCTGTTGTGGGAAACGGCCACAAGGCGGCAGCATTTCTCCATTCCCAAGTCTGGTTACTAGGGCAGCAGAGCCTTCCTGAAAGTTGTGTTCCTAGGTTGTAAATTAGAATGGGATGTGCCAGGGAAAACCCCAATAACTTTATGTCTCATTAATTGTTGTTCGTGGTTTTAATTTTTTAAATTGGGGTAATGAGCAGAATAGTGTTTGTTCTGGGTGTGCACAATCAGGTTCAATTGAACATTATATATATCTACTCATGTACAGATCCTCTTCCCATGTAAATTACTATTATTTTTTTTAATAAATTTATTTTATTTATTTACTTATTTTTGGCTGAGTTGGATCTTCGTTGCTGCATGTGGGCTTTCTCCAGTTGCGGTGAGCGGGGGCTACTCTCCGTTGCGGTGCACCGGCTTCTCACTGCAGTGGCTTCTCTTGTTGCGGAGCACGGGCTCTAGGCATGTGGGCTTCAGTAGTTGTGGTGCATGGGCTCAGTAGTTATGGCTCATGGGCTCCAGAGCGTAGGCTCATTAGTTGTGGTGCACGGGCTTAGTTGCTCTGCTGCATGTGGGACCTTCCCGAACCAGGGATCGAACCTGTGTCCCCTGCATTGGCAGGTGGATTCTTAACCACGGTGCCACCAGGCAAGCCCCCGTGTAAATTATTACAGAGCGTTCAGTAGACCTCCCTTGGTATATGGTCGGTCTTTTTGATACGTGTGTTTAATATGTATTTGTATACGTACGGTAACCCTAATCTTAATGTGTCCATTCCTCCCACCTTTCCTTTTAGATAACCATAGTTTGTTTTCTAAGTCTGTGAGAGTCTTTCTCTGTGGAAATATGTTCATACGTGTCAGTTGTTAGGTAACAGCTAGGAGTGATATCACAGGTTATTTGTCGGCTGCTTTCCGACTTACCTCATGTTCTGTGATTATCTCTAGGCTCATCTATGGTGCTGCAAAGAGCAGTGTTTCATCCTTTTCCATGGCGAATATTGCATTGTGTACATGGACCACTTCTTCTTTGTGCATTCATCTGTGGATGGACATTTTGGTTACTTCCAAGTCTTGGCAATGCTAAATATTGATGCAGTGCAGGATTGCCAGCCTGTGTCTTTTGGATTCTGGTCTTCTCAGGGATTAGGCCCAGCAGTGGGCCTACTAGATCATATGGTGGTTCAAATTTTTCCCTTTCAACGCACCTCCATTCTGTTCTCACTACTGGCTGTTACCAGTTTACATGCCACCAGCAACTAGAGGGTACACAGTTCTCTAAAACCCCTTCAGAATTTATTGTTTGTAGACTTTTTACTGATGGCATTTTGAGTGTTGGGTGGTGATACCTTCTTGTAGGTTGGATTTGCATGCGTCTAATAATTCCCGATATTGAGCTTTCATCTACGTTTTTTTTTTAAGTAAAACAGAGAAACTCACCTCTTCAAATTGTTTCCTTGAAAAATTTGCCATGTTCCCTGAATTCCTGTGGCCATTACCTGCACCAGGACATTTTTTGAGGGCAGGTGTCCTTTACAGCCCTGTAGTAATTGTGAATATCACATGACCATTAGTTCTGCATTTAAAGCTGCTGTTGCAGGAAACGGCCACAAGGGGGCAGCATTTCTATATTCCCAACTCTGGTTACTAGGGCAACACAGCCTTCCTGGAAGTCCTGTTTGTAGGTTGTAAAGTAGAGTGGAATGTGCCAGGACAAACCCCCAGAAACTATGTCTACTTATTTGTTGTTGATATTCTCAGTTTAATTTTCATTTTTCTCAGAGCAAATTTGATTGCAATGTTGTGTTTGTTCTAGGTGTACAGAATGTCTTTCATTGATTCATATATCTTTTCATGTTTGGATCCTGTTCCGTAGAGATTATTACAGAATGTTGTGTAGACCTCTCTTGGTATTCGGTATGTCTGATGATTATATATTTTATAAGTATTAGCATATGTCTGTTAAACCCAATATCCTCCGTTATACATTCCTCACACCTTTCCGTTTGGTTAAGCACAAGCTTGTTTTCTGAACACGTGAGTGTCCCTCTCTGTGGAAATAGGTTCATTCCTATCAATTTTTAGATAAGACCTATACGTGATATCATAGGATATGTGTCTCTCGCTTTCTGACTTACTTCAAGGTGTGTGATTGTCTGTAGCCTCGTCTATGGTGCTGCAAACGGCATTGTTTCATTCTTTTCTGTGTCTAATATTGCATTGTGTACATGGACCACTTTTTCGTCCATTCATCTGATGGTGGACATTTTTGTTGCTTCCATGTCTTGGCTATTGTAAATACTGCTGCAGTACACGATGTTCCATCCTGTGTCTTTTTGATTCTGGCTTTCACAGGTGACAGGCCCAATAGTGGGCCTTCCGGATCATATGGGGACTCAATTTTTACCTTTCAACGCACTGCCATTCTGTTCCTATTATTGGCGGTTACCAGTTTACATCCCACTTAGACCGAGAGGTTACGCTATTCTCCACAACTTCTTCAACATCTATTGTTTGTTGACGTTTTGCTGATGGTCATTCTGACTGGTGTGAGGTGATACGTTTGTGTAGATTGGATTTGCATGCGTCTAATAATTCCTGATGTTTTGCGTGGATCAATGTCCTTTTCATTTTTTTTTAAGATTCAGCTAAACTTACAAGTTCAAATTTCCTTCTTGAAAAATTTGCTGCGTTTGGATTTTTTTGGCCATTCCCTACCCCAGGACAGTTTTTGAGGGCATGAGTCATTTACAGCCCTGCAGTCCTTGTGAATATTAGTGACCATTAGCAGTGGATTTAAAGCTGCTGTTTGAGGAAACGGCCTTAAGGTGGCAGCATTTCTACGTTGGCAACTCTGCTTGCTAGGGAAACAGAACCTTGCTGCAAGTTGTGCTTTTAGGTTGCAGATTAGAGTGGAATGTGTCAGGACAAACCCCCATAAGTTTTAGCCTCCTTAATTGTTGTTTGTGTCTTTAAGTTTTCATTTTTATCAGAGCAAATTGGATTTTAAAATGTCTTTTGTTCTAGCTGCACAGAATCTTGTTCATGTACACATATACATATATCTATTGATCGTTGTGTCCTTTTCCATGTAGGTTATTGTAGAGTGTTGAATAGACCACTCTTGGTATTCCATAGGTCTTTGGGGATGATATATTTTATATGTATTAGTATATGTTTGTTAACCCCAATATCCTAATTTGTCCATTCCTCACACCTTTTCTTTGGCTTAACCATAAGTTTGTCTTCTCCATCTGAGATCGTCTTTCCCTATGGAAATATGTTCATTTTTATGAATTTTCAGATAACATAAGTGATATCGTAGAACATTTGTCTTTCGCAATCTGACTTACTTCACGTTGTGTGATTATCTCTAGGCTCATCCGTGGTGCTGCATATGCCATTCTTTTATTTTTTTTCGTGGCTAATATTCCATTCTGTACATATACCACTTCTTCTTTGTCCATTCATCTGTTTATGGAGCTTTTTTTTGCTTCCATGTCTTGGCTCTTTCAATATTGCTGCAGTGCACATTTGCCTGCCTCTGTCTTTCCGATTCTGGTGGTCTTAGGTTATAGGCCCAGAAGGTGCCCTGCCGCATCATACGGTAGCTCAATTTTTACCTTTTAAAGCAGCTGCATTCAGTTTTCATTAGTGCTGTTAGCACTTTACACCCCATCAGCAGCTAGAAGGTACACAGTTCCCTAAAACCTCTTCAGCATTTATAGTTTGTAGACTTTTTGCTGATGGTCATTTGACTGGTGTGAGCTGAAACCTTTGTGGACGTGGGATTTGCATGCAGCTAATAATTCCTTATACTGAGCTTTAGGCATGTCTTTTTTTTTCTTTTCCTTTTTTTTTAAAGAGTGAGTACAACTTCCCTCTCATATTGACTTCTTGAAAACTTTGTCATGTGTTGAAATTTCTTGCCTATTCCCTACCCCAGGACATTTTTTGAGGGCAGGTATCATTTACAGCCCCGCAGTCCTCGTGACTATTAAGCGACCATTAGCACTGTGTTTAAAGCTGCTGTTGTGGGAAACAGCCACAAGGCGGCAGCATTATTACGTTCTCAACTCTTGTTACTAGGGCAACAGAGTCTTCCTGGACGTCGTGTTCCTCGGTTGTAAATTAGAGTGGAATGTGCTGGGACAAGCCCCCAGAAGTTTATGTCTCCTTACTTATGTTCGTTTTTTAAATTTAATTTATCTTTCTTATTGGAGGAAATTTGATTAGAGTGTTGTGATTGTCTGGCTGTACAGAATCTGGTCAATGATTCATACATATGTCTGTTCATCTTTGGATCCTGTTACCATGTACGTTATTACAGAATGTTGAGTAGACCTCCCTTGGTATTTGGTAGGTGTTTTGTCATGATATATTTTATATGTATTGGTGATTATATAATTCATATAGTTTATATGTTATGTTTATATACATTTAACATACATTAGTATATGTATGCTACCCCCATAATCCTAATTTATCCATCCTCCCACCTTTCATTTTGGTTAACCATTAGTTTGTTTTATAAGTCTGTGAGTGTGTTTTTCTGTGGAAATATGTTCATTGGGAGCAATCTTAGGATGGATAACACGTATAAATGATATCATAGGATATTTGTCATTCCTTTTTGACTTACTTAACGTACTATGATTATTTCTAGGCTCATGTGTAGTCCTGAAAACGGCATTGTTCATTTTTTTCCCGAGGCTACTATTCCATTCGGTACGTACACCACTTCTTCTTTGTCCATTTATCTGTTGATGGACATTTTGTTTGCTTGCATGGCTTGGCTATTGTAAATATTGCTGCAGTGCATGTTTGCCTGTCTGTGCCTTTCCCATTCTGGTCTTCTTAGGGTATAGGCCCATTAGGGGATCGGCCGCATGATATGGTAGCTCAATTTTTACCTTTTAAACGCAGCTCCGTTCTGTTCTCATGATTAGCTGTTACCAGTTTACATCCAACCAACAGCATAGTGGGTATGCATTTCTCCCCCAACCCGTCAGCATGCATTGTTTGTAGACTTTTTACGGATGGCATTTTGAATATTGGGTGGTGAAATCTTTCTGTAGTTTGGATTTGCATCCAACCAATAATTCCTGATATTGAGCTTTTATCCATGTTCTTCTTTTTTTAAAACAACCGAGTGAGTAACACTTACCTCTTCAAATTGTTTTCTTGAAAAATTTTCCGTGTTGTGAACTTTCTTGGCCATTACCTACCCCAGGACATTTTTTGAGGACACGTGTCATTTACGGCCCTACAATTACTGTGAATCTCAAGTGACCCTTAGCCCTGTGTTTAAAGCTGCTGTTGTGGGAAACGGCCACAAGGCGGCAGCATTTCTCCATTCCCAAGTCTGGTTACTAGGGCAGCAGAGCCTTCCTGAAAGTTGTGTTCCTAGGTTGTAAATTAGAATGGGATGTGCCAGGGAAAACCCCAATAACTTTATGTCTCATTAATTGTTGTTCGTGGTTTTAATTTTTTAAATTGGGGTAATGAGCAGAATAGTGTTTGTTCTGGGTGTGCACAATCAGGTTCAATTGAACATTATATATATCTACTCATGTACAGATCCTCTTCCCATGTAAATTACTATTATTTTTTTAAATAAATTTATTTTATTTATTTACTTATTTTTGGCTGAGTTGGATCTTCGTTGCTGCATGTGGGCTTTCTCCAGTTGCGGTGAGCGGGGGCTACTCTCCGTTGCGGTGCACCGGCTTCTCACTGCAGTGGCTTCTCTTGTTGCGGAGCACGGGCTCTAGGCATGTGGGCTTCAGTAGTTGTGGTGCATGGGCTCAGTAGTTATGGCTCATGGGCTCCAGAGCGTAGGCTCATTAGTTGTGGTGCACGGGCTTAGTTGCTCTGCTGCATGTGGGACCTTCCCGAACCAGGGATCGAACCTGTGTCCCCTGCATTGGCAGGTGGATTCTTAACCACGGTGCCACCAGGCAAGCCCCCGTGTAAATTATTACAGAGCATTCAGTAGACCTCCCTTGGTATATGGTCGGTCTTTTTGATACGTGTGTTTAATATGTATTTGTATACGTACGGTAACCCTAATCTTAATGTGTCCATTCCTCCCACCTTTCCTTTTAGATAACCATAGTTTGTTTTCTAAGTCTGTGAGAGTCTTTCTCTGTGGAAATATGTTCATACGTGTCAGTTGTTAGGTAACAGCTAGGAGTGATATCACAGGTTATTTGTCGGCTGCTTTCCGACTTACCTCATGTTCTGTGATTATCTCTAGGCTCATCTATGGTGCTGCAAAGAGCAGTGTTTCATCCTTTTCCATGGCGAATATTGCATTGTGTACATGGACCACTTCTTCTTTGTGCATTCATCTGTGGATGGACATTTTGGTTACTTCCAAGTCTTGGCAATGCTAAATATTGATGCAGTGCAGGATTGCCAGCCTGTGTCTTTTGGATTCTGGTCTTCTCAGGGATTAGGCCCAGCAGTGGGCCTACTAGATCATATGGTGGTTCAAATTTTTCCCTTTCAACGCACCTCCATTCTGTTCTCACTACTGTCTGTTACCAGTTTACATGCCACCAGCAACTAGAGGGTACACAGTTCTCTAAAACCCCTTCAGAATTTATTGTTTGTAGACTTTTTACTGATGGCATTTTGAGTGTTGGGTGGTGATACCTTCTTGTAGGTTGGATTTGCATGCGTCTAATAATTCCCGATATTGAGCTTTCATCTACGTTTTTTTTTTAAGTAAAACAGAGAAACTCACCTCTTCAAATTGTTTCCTTGAAAAATTTGCCATGTTCCCTGAATTCCTGTGGCCATTACCTGCACCAGGACATTTTTTGAGGGCAGGTGTCCTTTACAGCCCTGTAGTAATTGTGAATATCACATGACCATTAGTTCTGCATTTAAAGCTGCTGTTGCAGGAAACGGCCACAAGGGGGCAGCATTTCTATATTCCCAACTCTGGTTACTAGGGCAACACAGCCTTCCTGGAAGTCCTGTTTGTAGGTTGTAAAGTAGAGTGGAATGTGCCAGGACAAACCCCCAGAAACTATGTCTACTTATTTGTTGTTGATCTTCTCAGTTTAATTTTCATTTTTCTCAGAGCAAATTTGATTGCAATGTTGTGTTTGTTCTAGGTGTACAGAATGTCTTTCATTGATTCATATATCTTTTCATGTTTGGATCCTGTTCCGTAGAGATTATTACAGAATGTTGTGTAGACCTCTCTTGGTATTCGGTATGTCTGATGATTATATATTTTATAAGTATTAGCATATGTCTGTTAAACCCAATATCCTCCGTTATACATTCCTCACACCTTTCCGTTTGGTTAAGCACAAGCTTGTTTTCTGAACACGTGAGTGTCCTTCTCTGTGGAAATAGGTTCATTCCTATCAATTTTTACATAAGACCTATACGTGATATCATAGGATATGTGTCTCTCGCTTTCTGACTTACTTCAAGTTGTGTGATTGTCTGTAGCCTCGTCTATGGTGCTGCAAACGGCATTGTTTCATTCTTTTCTGTGTCTAATATTGCATTGTGTACATGGACCACTTTTTCGTCCATTCATCTGATGATGGACATTTTTGTTGCTTCCATGTCTTGGCTATTGTAAATACTGCTGCAATACACGATGTTCCATCCTGTGTCTTTTTGATTCTGGCTTTCACAGGTGACAGGCCCAATAGCGGGCCTTCCAGATCATATGGGGACTCAATTTTTACCTTTCAACGCACTGCCATTCTGTTCCTATTATTGGCGGTGACCAGTTTACATCCCACTTAGACCGAGAGGTTACGCTATTCTCCACAACTTCTTCAACATCTATTGTTTGTTGACGTTTTGCTGATGGTCATTCTGACTGGTGTGAGGTGATACGTTTGTGTAGATTGGATTTGCATGCGTCTAATAATTCCTGATGTTTTGCGTGTATCAATGTCCTTTTCATTTTTTTTTAAGATTCAGCTAAACTTACAACTTCAAATTTCCTTCTTGAAAAATTTGCCGCGTTTGGATTTTTTTGGCCATTCCCTCCCCAGGACAGTTTTTGAGGGCATGAGTCATTTACAGCCCTGCAGTCCTTGTGAATATCAGTGACCATTAGCAGTGGATTTAAAGCTGCTGTTTGAGGAAACGGCCTTAAGGTGGCAGCATTTCTACGTTGGCAACTCTGCTTGCTAGGGAAACAGAACCTTGCTGCAAGTTGTGCTTTTAGGTTGCAGATTAGAGTGGAATGTGTCAGGACAAACCCCCATAAGTTTTAGCCTCCTTAATTCTTGTTTGTGTCTTTAAGTTTTCATTTTTATCAGAGCAAATTGGATTTTAAAATGTCTTTTGTTCTAGCTGCACAGAATCTTGTTCATGTACACATATACATATATCTATTGATCTTTGTGTCCTTTTCCATGTAGGTTATTGTAGAGTGTTGAATAGACCACTCTTGGTATTCCATAGGTCTTTGGGGATGATATATTTTATATGTATTAGTATATGTTTGTTAACCCCAATATCCTAATTTGTCCATTCCTCACACCTTTTCTTTGGCTTAACCATAAGTTTGTCTTCTCCATCTGAGATTGTCTTTCCCTATGGAAATATGTTCATTTTTATGAATTTTCAGATAACATAAGTGATATCGTAGAACATTTGTCTTTCGCAATCTGACTTACTTCACGTTGTGTGATTATCTCTAGGCTCATCCGTGGTGCTGCATATGCCATTCTTTTATTTTTTTTCGTGGCTAATATTCCATTCTGTACATATACCACTTCTTCTTTGTCCATTCATCTGTTTATGGAGCTTTTTTTTGCTTCCATGTCTTGGCTCTTTCAATATTGCTGCAGTGCACATTTGCCTGCCTCTGTCTTTCCGATTCTGGTGGTCTTAGGTTATAGGCCCAGAAGGTGCCCTGCCGCATCATACGGTAGCTCAATTTTTACCTTTTAAAGCAGCTGCATTCAGTTTTCATTAGTGCTGTTAGCACTTTACACCCCATCAGCAGCTAGAAGGTACACAGTTCCCTAAAACCTCTTCAGCATTTATAGTTTGTAGACTTTTTGCTGATGGTCATTTGACTGGTGTGAGCTGAAACCTTTGTGGACGTGGGATTTGCATGCAGCTAATAATTCCTTATACTGAGCTATAGGCATGTCTTTTTTTTTCTTTTCCTTTTTTTTTAAAGAGTGAGTACAACTTCCCTCTCATATTGACTTCTTGAAAACTTTGTCATGTGTTGAAATTTCTTGCCTATTCCCTACCCCAGGACATTTTTTGAGGGCAGGTATCATTTACAGCCCCACAGTCCTCGTGACTATTAAGCGACCATTAGCACTGTGTTTAAAGCTGCTGTTGTGGGAAACAGCCACAAGGCGGCAGCATTATTACGTTCTCAACTCTTGTTACTAGGGCAACAGAGTCTTCCTGGACGTCGTGTTCCTCGGTTGTAAATTAGAGTGGAATGTGCTGGGACAAGCCCCCAGAAGTTTATGTCTCCTTACTTATGTTCGTTTTTTAAATTTAATTTATCTTTCTTATTGGAGGAAATTTGATTAGAGTGTTGTGATTGTCTGGCTGTACAGAATCTGGTCAATGATTCATACATATGTCTGTTCATCTTTGGATCCTGTTACCATGTACGTTATTACAGAATGTTGAGTAGACCTCCCTTGGTATTTGGTAGGTGTTTTGTCATGATATATTTTATATGTATTGGTGATTATATAATTCATATAGTTTATATGTTATGTTTATATACATTTAACATACATTAGTATATGTATGCTACCCCCATAATCCTAATTTATCCATCCTCCCACCTTTCATTTTGGTTAACCATTAGTTTGTTTTATAAGTCTGTGAGTGTGTTTTTCTGTGGAAATATGTTCATTGGGAGCAATCTTAGGATGGATAACACGTATAAATGATATCATAGGATATTTGTCATTCCTTTTTGACTTACTTAACGTACTATGATTATTTCTAGGCTCATGTGTAGTCCTGAAAACGGCATTGTTCATTTTTTTCCCGAGGCTACTATTCCATTCGGTACGTACACCACTTCTTCTTTGTCCATTTATCTGTTGATGGACATTTTGTTTGCTTGCATGGCTTGGCTATTGTAAATATTGCTGCAGTGCATGTTTGCCTGTCTGTGCCTTTCCCATTCTGGTCTTCTTAGGGTATAGGCCCATTAGGGGATCGGCCGCATGATATGGTAGCTCAATTTTTACCTTTTAAACGCAGCTCCGTTCTGTTCTCATGATTAGCTGTTACCAGTTTACATCCAACCAACAGCATAGTGGGTATGCATTTCTCCCCCAACCCGTCAGCATGCATTGTTTGTAGACTTTTTACGGATGGCATTTTGAATATTGGGTGGTGAAATCTTTCTGTAGTTTGGATTTGCATCCAACCAATAATTCCTGATATTGAGCTTTTATCCATGTTCTTCTTTTTTTAAAACAACCGAGTGAGTAACACTTACCTCTTCAAATTGTTTTCTTGAAAAATTTTCCGTGTTGTGAACTTTCTTGGCCATTACCTACCCCAGGACATTTTTTGAGGACACGTGTCATTTACGGCCCTACAATTACTGTGAATCTCAAGTGACCCTTAGCCCTGTGTTTAAAGCTGCTGTTGTGGGAAACGGCCACAAGGCGGCAGCATTTCTCCATTCCCAAGTCTGGTTACTAGGGCAGCAGAGCCTTCCTGAAAGTTGTGTTCCTAGGTTGTAAATTAGAATGGGATGTGCCAGGGAAAACCCCAATAACTTTATGTCTCATTAATTGTTGTTCGTGGTTTTAATTTTTTAAATTGGGGTAATGAGCAGAATAGTGTTTGTTCTGGGTGTGCACAATCAGGTTCAATTGAACATTATATATATCTACTCATGTACAGATCCTCTTCCCATGTAAATTACTATTATTTTTTTAAATAAATTTATTTTATTTATTTACTTATTTTTGGCTGAGTTGGATCTTCGTTGCTGCATGTGGGCTTTCTCCAGTTGCGGTGAGCGGGGGCTACTCTCCGTTGCGGTGCACCGGCTTCTCACTGCAGTGGCTTCTCTTGTTGCGGAGCACGGGCTCTAGGCATGTGGGCTTCAGTAGTTGTGGTGCATGGGCTCAGTAGTTATGGCTCATGGGCTCCAGAGCGTAGGCTCATTAGTTGTGGTGCACGGGCTTAGTTGCTCTGCTGCATGTGGGACCTTCCCGAACCAGGGATCGAACCTGTGTCCCCTGCATTGGCAGGTGGATTCTTAACCACGGTGCCACCAGGCAAGCCCCCGTGTAAATTATTACAGAGCGTTCAGTAGACCTCCCTTGGTATATGGTCGGTCTTTTTGATACGTGTGTTTAATATGTATTTGTATACGTACGGTAACCCTAATCTTAATGTGTCCATTCCTCCCACCTTTCCTTTTAGATAACCATAGTTTGTTTTCTAAGTCTGTGAGAGTCTTTCTCTGTGGAAATATGTTCATACGTGTCAGTTGTTAGGTAACAGCTAGGAGTGATATCACAGGTTATTTGTCGGCTGCTTTCCGACTTACCTCATGTTCTGTGATTATCTCTAGGCTCATCTATGGTGCTGCAAAGAGCAGTGTTTCATCCTTTTCCATGGCGAATATTGCATTGTGTACATGGACCACTTCTTCTTTGTGCATTCATCTGTGGATGGACATTTTGGTTACTTCCAAGTCTTGGCAATGCTAAATATTGATGCAGTGCAGGATTGCCAGCCTGTGTCTTTTGGATTCTGGTCTTCTCAGGGATTAGGCCCAGCAGTGGGCCTACTAGATCATATGGTGGTTCAAATTTTTC
The DNA here is from genome assembly GCF_028564815.1 of Eubalaena glacialis. Lineage (NCBI taxonomy): Eukaryota > Metazoa > Chordata > Mammalia > Artiodactyla > Balaenidae > Eubalaena > Eubalaena glacialis. The sequence goes on along the minus strand of NC_083722.1, from coordinate 130,431,489 downwards.
CCTTTCAACGCACCTCCATTCTGTTCTCACTACTGGCTGTTACCAGTTTACATGCCACCAGCAACTAGAGGGTACACAGTTCTCTAAAACCCCTTCAGAATTTATTGTTTGTAGACTTTTTACTGATGGCATTTTGAGTGTTGGGTGGTGATACCTTCTTGTAGGTTGGATTTGCATGCGTCTAATAATTCCCGATATTGAGCTTTCATCTACGTTTTTTTTTTAAGTAAAACAGAGAAACTCACCTCTTCAAATTGTTTCCTTGAAAAATTTGCCATGTTCCCTGAATTCCTGTGGCCATTACCTGCACCAGGACATTTTTTGAGGGCAGGTGTCCTTTACAGCCCTGTAGTAATTGTGAATATCACATGACCATTAGTTCTGCATTTAAAGCTGCTGTTGCAGGAAACGGCCACAAGGGGGCAGCATTTCTATATTCCCAACTCTGGTTACTAGGGCAACACAGCCTTCCTGGAAGTCCTGTTTGTAGGTTGTAAAGTAGAGTGGAATGTGTCAGGACAAACCCCCAGAAACTATGTCTACTTATTTGTTGTTGATCTTCTCAGTTTAATTTTCATTTTTCTCAGAGCAAATTTGATTGCAATGTTGTGTTTGTTCTAGGTGTACAGAATGTCTTTCATTGATTCATATATCTTTTCATGTTTGGATCCTGTTCCGTAGAGATTATTACAGAATGTTGTGTAGACCTCTCTTGGTATTCGGTATGTCTGATGATTATATATTTTATAAGTATTAGCATATGTCTGTTAAACCCAATATCCTCCGTTATACATTCCTCACACCTTTCCGTTTGGTTAAGCACAAGCTTGTTTTCTGAACACGTGAGTGTCCTTCTCTGTGGAAATAGGTTCATTCCTATCAATTTTTACATAAGACCTATACGTGATATCATAGGATATGTGTCTCTCGCTTTCTGACTTACTTCAAGTTGTGTGATTGTCTGTAGCCTCGTCTATGGTGCTGCAAACGGCATTGTTTCATTCTTTTCTGTGTCTAATATTGCATTGTGTACATGGACCACTTTTTCGTCCATTCATCTGATGATGGACATTTTTGTTGCTTCCATGTCTTGGCTATTGTAAATACTGCTGCAATACACGATGTTCCATCCTGTGTCTTTTTGATTCTGGCTTTCACAGGTGACAGGCCCAATAGCGGGCCTTCCAGATCATATGGGGACTCAATTTTTACCTTTCAACGCACTGCCATTCTGTTCCTATTATTGGCGGTGACCAGTTTACATCCCACTTAGACCGAGAGGTTACGCTATTCTCCACAACTTCTTCAACATCTATTGTTTGTTGACGTTTTGCTGATGGTCATTCTGACTGGTGTGAGGTGATACGTTTGTGTAGATTGGATTTGCATGCGTCTAATAATTCCTGATGTTTTGCGTGTATCAATGTCCTTTTCATTTTTTTTAAGATTCAGCTAAACTTACAACTTCAAATTTCCTTCTTGAAAAATTTGCCGCGTTTGGATTTTTTTGGCCATTCCCTCCCCAGGACAGTTTTTGAGGGCATGAGTCATTTACAGCCCTGCAGTCCTTGTGAATATCAGTGACCATTAGCAGTGGATTTAAAGCTGCTGTTTGAGGAAACGGCCTTAAGGTGGCAGCATTTCTACGTTGGCAACTCTGCTTGCTAGGGAAACAGAACCTTGCTGCAAGTTGTGCTTTTAGGTTGCAGATTAGAGTGGAATGTGTCAGGACAAACCCCCATAAGTTTTAGCCTCCTTAATTCTTGTTTGTGTCTTTAAGTTTTCATTTTTATCAGAGCAAATTGGATTTTAAAATGTCTTTTGTTCTAGCTGCACAGAATCTTGTTCATGTACACATATACATATATCTATTGATCTTTGTGTCCTTTTCCATGTAGGTTATTGTAGAGTGTTGAATAGACCACTCTTGGTATTCCATAGGTCTTTGGGGATGATATATTTTATATGTATTAGTATATGTTTGTTAACCCCAATATCCTAATTTGTCCATTCCTCACACCTTTTCTTTGGCTTAACCATAAGTTTGTCTTCTCCATCTGAGATCGTCTTTCCCTATGGAAATATGTTCATTTTTATGAATTTTCAGATAACATAAGTGATATCGTAGAACATTTGTCTTTCGCAATCTGACTTACTTCACGTTGTGTGATTATCTCTAGGCTCATCCGTGGTGCTGCATATGCCATTCTTTTATTTTTTTTCGTGGCTAATATTCCATTCTGTACATATACCACTTCTTCTTTGTCCATTCATCTGTTTATGGAGCTTTTTTTTGCTTCCATGTCTTGGCTCTTTCAATATTGCTGCAGTGCACATTTGCCTGCCTCTGTCTTTCCGATTCTGGTGGTCTTAGGTTATAGGCCCAGAAGGTGCCCTGCCGCATCATACGGTAGCTCAATTTTTACCTTTTAAAGCAGCTGCATTCAGTTTTCATTAGTGCTGTTAGCACTTTACACCCCATCAGCAGCTAGAAGGTACACAGTTCCCTAAAACCTCTTCAGCATTTATAGTTTGTAGACTTTTTGCTGATGGTCATTTGACTGGTGTGAGCTGAAACCTTTGTGGACGTGGGATTTGCATGCAGCTAATAATTCCTTATACTGAGCTATAGGCATGTCTTTTTTTTTCTTTTCCTTTTTTTTTAAAGAGTGAGTACAACTTCCCTCTCATATTGACTTCTTGAAAACTTTGTCATGTGTTGAAATTTCTTGCCTATTCCCTACCCCAGGACATTTTTTGAGGGCAGGTATCATTTACAGCCCCGCAGTCCTCGTGACTATTAAGCGACCATTAGCACTGTGTTTAAAGCTGCTGTTGTGGGAAACAGCCACAAGGCGGCAGCATTATTACGTTCTCAACTCTTGTTACTAGGGCAACAGAGTCTTCCTGGACGTCGTGTTCCTCGGTTGTAAATTAGAGTGGAATGTGCTGGGACAAGCCCCCAGAAGTTTATGTCTCCTTACTTATGTTCGTTTTTTAAATTTAATTTATCTTTCTTATTGGAGGAAATTTGATTAGAGTGTTGTGATTGTCTGGCTGTATAGAATCTGGTCAATGATTCATACATATGTCTGTTCATCTTCGGATCCTGTTACCATGTACGTTATTACAGAATGTTGAGTAGACCTCCCTTGGTATTTGGTAGGTGTTTTGTCATGATATATTTTATATGTATTGGTGATTATATAATTCATATAGTTTATATGTTATGTTTATATACATTTAACATACATTAGTATATGTATGCTACCCCCATAATCCTAATTTATCCATCCTCCCACCTTTCATTTTGGTTAACCATTAGTTTGTTTTATAAGTCTGTGAGTGTGTTTTTCTGTGGAAATATGTTCATTGGGAGCAATCTTAGGATGGATAACACGTATAAATGATATCATAGGATATTTGTCATTCCTTTTTGACTTACTTAACGTACTATGATTATTTCTAGGCTCATGTGTAGTCCTGAAAACGGCATTGTTCATTTTTTTCCCGAGGCTACTATTCCATTCGGTACGTACACCACTTCTTCTTTGTCCATTTATCTGTTGATGGACATTTTGTTTGCTTGCATGGCTTGGCTATTGTAAATATTGCTGCAGTGCATGTTTGCCTGTCTGTGCCTTTCCCATTCTGGTCTTCTTAGGGTATAGGCCCATTAGGGGATCGGCCGCATGATATGGTAGCTCAATTTTTACCTTTTAAACGCAGCTCCGTTCTGTTCTCATAATTAGCTGTTACCAGTTTACATCCAACCAACAGCATAGTGGGTATGCATTTCTCCCCCAACCCGTCAGCATGCATTGTTTGTAGACTTTTTACGGATGGCATTTTGAATATTGGGTGGTGAAATCTTTCTGTAGTTTGGATTTGCATCCAACCAATAATTCCTGATATTGAGCTTTTATCCATGTTCTTCTTTTTTTAAAACAACCGAGTGAGTAACACTTACCTCTTCAAATTGTTTTCTTGAAAAATTTTCCGTGTTGTGAACTTTCTTGGCCATTACCTACCCCAGGACATTTTTTGAGGACACGTGTCATTTACGGCCCTACAATTACTGTGAATCTCAAGTGACCCTTAGCCCTGTGTTTAAAGCTGCTGTTGTGGGAAACGGCCACAAGGCGGCAGCATTTCTCCATTCCCAAGTCTGGTTACTAGGGCAGCAGAGCCTTCCTGAAAGTTGTGTTCCTAGGTTGTAAATTAGAATGGGATGTGCCAGGGAAAACCCCAATAACTTTATGTCTCATTAATTGTTGTTCGTGGTTTTAATTTTTTAAATTGGGGTAATGAGCAGAATAGTGTTTGTTCTGGGTGTGCACAATCAGGTTCAATTGAACATTATATATATCTACTCATGTACAGATCCTCTTCCCATGTAAATTACTATTATATTTTTAAATAAATTTATTTTATTTATTTATTTATTTTTGGCTGAGTTGGATCTTCGTTGCTGCATGTGGGCTTTCTCCAGTTGCGGTGAGCGGGGGCTACTCTCCGTTGCGGTGCACCGGCTTCTCACTGCAGTGGCTTCTCTTGTTGCGGAGCACGGGCTCTAGGCGTGTGGGCTTCAGTAGTTGTGGTGCATGGGCTCAGTAGTTATGGCTCATGGGCTCCAGAGCGTAGGCTCATTAGTTGTGGTGCACGGGCTTAGTTGCTCTGCTGCATGTGGGACCTTCCCGAACCAGGGATCGAACCTGTGTCCCCTGCATTGGCAGGTGGATTCTTAACCACGGTGCCACCAGGCAAGCCCCCGTGTAAATTATTACAGAGCGTTCAGTAGACCTCCCTTGGTATATGGTCGGTCTTTTTGATACGTGTGTTTAATATGTATTTGTATACGTACGGTAACCCTAATCTTAATGTGTCCATTCCTCCCACCTTTCCTTTTAGATAACCATAGTTTGTTTTCTAAGTCTGTGAGAGTCTTTCTCTGTGGAAATATGTTCATACGTGTCAGTTGTTAGGTAACAGCTAGGAGTGATATCACAGGTTATTTGTCGGCTGCTTTCCGACTTACCTCATGTTCTGTGATTATCTCTAGGCTCATCTATGGTGCTGCAAAGAGCAGTGTTTCATCCTTTTCCATGGCGAATATTGCATTGTGTACATGGACCACTTCTTCTTTGTGCATTCATCTGTGGATGGACATTTTGGTTACTTCCAAGTCTTGGCAATGCTAAATATTGATGCAGTGCAGGATTGCCAGCCTGTGTCTTTTGGATTCTGGTCTTCTCAGGGATTAGGCCCAGCAGTGGGCCTACTAGATCATATGGTGGTTCAAATTTTTCCCTTTCAACGCACCTCCATTCTGTTCTCACTACTGTCTGTTACCAGTTTACATGCCACCAGCAACTAGAGGGTACACAGTTCTCTAAAACCCCTTCAGAATTTATTGTTTGTAGACTTTTTACTGATGGCATTTTGAGTGTTGGGTGGTGATACCTTCTTGTAGGTTGGATTTGCATGCGTCTAATAATTCCCGATATTGAGCTTTCATCTACGTTTTTTTTTTAAGTAAAACAGAGAAACTCACCTCTTCAAATTGTTTCCTTGAAAAATTTGCCATGTTCCCTGAATTCCTGTGGCCATTACCTGCACCAGGACATTTTTTGAGGGCAGGTGTCCTTTACAGCCCTGTAGTAATTGTGAATATCACATGACCATTAGTTCTGCATTTAAAGCTGCTGTTGCAGGAAACGGCCACAAGGGGGCAGCATTTCTATATTCCCAACTCTGGTTACTAGGGCAACACAGCCTTCCTGGAAGTCCTGTTTGTAGGTTGTAAAGTAGAGTGGAATGTGCCAGGACAAACCCCCAGAAACTATGTCTACTTATTTGTTGTTGATCTTCTCAGTTTAATTTTCATTTTTCTCAGAGCAAATTTGATTGCAATGTTGTGTTTGTTCTAGGTGTACAGAATGTCTTTCATTGATTCATATATCTTTTCATGTTTGGATCCTGTTCCGTAGAGATTATTACAGAATGTTGTGTAGACCTCTCTTGGTATTCGGTATGTCTGATGATTATATATTTTATAAGTATTAGCATATGTCTGTTAAACCCAATATCCTCCGTTATACATTCCTCACACCTTTCCGTTTGGTTAAGCACAAGCTTGTTTTCTGAACACGTGAGTGTCCTTCTCTGTGGAAATAGGTTCATTCCTATCAATTTTTACATAAGACCTATACGTGATATCATAGGATATGTGTCTCTCGCTTTCTGACTTACTTCAAGTTGTGTGATTGTCTGTAGCCTCGTCTATGGTGCTGCAAACGGCATTGTTTCATTCTTTTCTGTGTCTAATATTGCATTGTGTACATGGACCACTTTTTCGTCCATTCATCTGATGATGGACATTTTTGTTGCTTCCATGTCTTGGCTATTGTAAATACTGCTGCAATACACGATGTTCCATCCTGTGTCTTTTTGATTCTGGCTTTCACAGGTGACAGGCCCAATAGCGGGCCTTCCAGATCATATGGGGACTCAATTTTTACCTTTCAACGCACTGCCATTCTGTTCCTATTATTGGCGGTGACCAGTTTACATCCCACTTAGACCGAGAGGTTACGCTATTCTCCACAACTTCTTCAACATCTATTGTTTGTTGACGTTTTGCTGATGGTCATTCTGACTGGTGTGAGGTGATACGTTTGTGTAGATTGGATTTGCATGCGTCTAATAATTCCTGATGTTTTGCGTGTATCAATGTCCTTTTCATTTTTTTTTAAGATTCAGCTAAACTTACAACTTCAAATTTCCTTCTTGAAAAATTTGCCGCGTTTGGATTTTTTTGGCCATTCCCTCCCCAGGACAGTTTTTGAGGGCATGAGTCATTTACAGCCCTGCAGTCCTTGTGAATATCAGTGACCATTAGCAGTGGATTTAAAGCTGCTGTTTGAGGAAACGGCCTTAAGGTGGCAGCATTTCTACGTTGGCAACTCTGCTTGCTAGGGAAACAGAACCTTGCTGCAAGTTGTGCTTTTAGGTTGCAGATTAGAGTGGAATGTGTCAGGACAAACCCCCATAAGTTTTAGCCTCCTTAATTCTTGTTTGTGTCTTTAAGTTTTCATTTTTATCAGAGCAAATTGGATTTTAAAATGTCTTTTGTTCTAGCTGCACAGAATCTTGTTCATGTACACATATACATATATCTATTGATCTTTGTGTCCTTTTCCATGTAGGTTATTGTAGAGTGTTGAATAGACCACTCTTGGTATTCCATAGGTCTTTGGGGATGATATATTTTATATGTATTAGTATATGTTTGTTAACCCCAATATCCTAATTTGTCCATTCCTCACACCTTTTCTTTGGCTTAACCATAAGTTTGTCTTCTCCATCTGAGATTGTCTTTCCCTATGGAAATATGTTCATTTTTATGAATTTTCAGATAACATAAGTGATATCGTAGAACATTTGTCTTTCGCAATCTGACTTACTTCACGTTGTGTGATTATCTCTAGGCTCATCCGTGGTGCTGCATATGCCATTCTTTTATTTTTTTCGTGGCTAATATTCCATTCTGTACATATACCACTTCTTCTTTGTCCATTCATCTGTTTATGGAGCTTTTTTTTGCTTCCATGTCTTGGCTCTTTCAATATTGCTGCAGTGCACATTTGCCTGCCTCTGTCTTTCCGATTCTGGTGGTCTTAGGTTATAGGCCCAGAAGGTGCCCTGCCGCATCATACGGTAGCTCAATTTTTACCTTTTAAAGCAGCTGCATTCAGTTTTCATTAGTGCTGTTAGCACTTTACACCCCATCAGCAGCTAGAAGGTACACAGTTCCCTAAAACCTCTTCAGCATTTATAGTTTGTAGACTTTTTGCTGATGGTCATTTGACTGGTGTGAGCTGAAACCTTTGTGGACGTGGGATTTGCATGCAGCTAATAATTCCTTATACTGAGCTATAGGCATGTCTTTTTTTTTCTTTTCCTTTTTTTTTAAAGAGTGAGTACAACTTCCCTCTCATATTGACTTCTTGAAAACTTTGTCATGTGTTGAAATTTCTTGCCTATTCCCTACCCCAGGACATTTTTTGAGGGCAGGTATCATTTACAGCCCCACAGTCCTCGTGACTATTAAGCGACCATTAGCACTGTGTTTAAAGCTGCTGTTGTGGGAAACAGCCACAAGGCGGCAGCATTATTACGTTCTCAACTCTTGTTACTAGGGCAACAGAGTCTTCCTGGACGTCGTGTTCCTCGGTTGTAAATTAGAGTGGAATGTGCTGGGACAAGCCCCCAGAAGTTTATGTCTCCTTACTTATGTTCGTTTTTTAAATTTAATTTATCTTTCTTATTGGAGGAAATTTGATTAGAGTGTTGTGATTGTCTGGCTGTACAGAATCTGGTCAATGATTCATACATATGTCTGTTCATCTTTGGATCCTGTTACCATGTACGTTATTACAGAATGTTGAGTAGACCTCCCTTGGTATTTGGTAGGTGTTTTGTCATGATATATTTTATATGTATTGGTGATTATATAATTCATATAGTTTATATGTTATGTTTATATACATTTAACATACATTAGTATATGTATGCTACCCCCATAATCCTAATTTATCCATCCTCCCACCTTTCATTTTGGTTAACCATTAGTTTGTTTTATAAGTCTGTGAGTGTGTTTTTCTGTGGAAATATGTTCATTGGGAGCAATCTTAGGATGGATAACACGTATAAATGATATCATAGGATATTTGTCATTCCTTTTTGACTTACTTAACGTACTATGATTATTTCTAGGCTCATGTGTAGTCCTGAAAACGGCATTGTTCATTTTTTTCCCGAGGCTACTATTCCATTCGGTACGTACACCACTTCTTCTTTGTCCATTTATCTGTTGATGGACATTTTGTTTGCTTGCATGGCTTGGCTATTGTAAATATTGCTGCAGTGCATGTTTGCCTGTCTGTGCCTTTCCCATTCTGGTCTTCTTAGGGTATAGGCCCATTAGGGGATCGGCCGCATGATATGGTAGCTCAATTTTTACCTTTTAAACGCAGCTCCGTTCTGTTCTCATGATTAGCTGTTACCAGTTTACATCCAACCAACAGCATAGTGGGTATGCATTTCTCCCCCAACCCGTCAGCATGCATTGTTTGTAGACTTTTTACGGATGGCATTTTGAATATTGGGTGGTGAAATCTTTCTGTAGTTTGGATTTGCATCCAACCAATAATTCCTGATATTGAGCTTTTATCCATGTTCTTCTTTTTTTAAAACAACCGAGTGAGTAACACTTACCTCTTCAAATTGTTTTCTTGAAAAATTTTCCGTGTTGTGAACTTTCTTGGCCATTACCTACCCCAGGACATTTTTTGAGGACACGTGTCATTTACGGCCCTACAATTACTGTGAATCTCAAGTGACCCTTAGCCCTGTGTTTAAAGCTGCTGTTGTGGGAAACGGCCACAAGGCGGCAGCATTTCTCCATTCCCAAGTCTGGTTACTAGGGCAGCAGAGCCTTCCTGAAAGTTGTGTTCCTAGGTTGTAAATTAGAATGGGATGTGCCAGGGAAAACCCCAATAACTTTATGTCTCATTAATTGTTGTTCGTGGTTTTAATTTTTTAAATTGGGGTAATGAGCAGAATAGTGTTTGTTCTGGGTGTGCACAATCAGGTTCAATTGAACATTATATATATCTACTCATGTACAGATCCTCTTCCCATGTAAATTACTATTATTTTTTTAAATAAATTTATTTTATTTATTTATTTATTTTTGGCTGAGTTGGATCTTCGTTGCTGCATGTGGGCTTTCTCCAGTTGCGGTGAGCGGGGGCTACTCTCCGTTGCGGTGCACCGGCTTCTCACTGCAGTGGCTTCTCTTGTTGCGGAGCACGGGCTCTAGGCGTGTGGGCTTCAGTAGTTGTGGTGCATGGGCTCAGTAGTTATGGCTCATGGGCTCCAGAGCGTAGGCTCATTAGTTGTGGTGCACGGGCTTAGTTGCTCTGCTGCATGTGGGACCTTCCCGAACCAGGGATCGAACCTGTGTCCCCTGCATTGGCAGGTGGATTCTTAACCACGGTGCCACCAGGCAAGCCCCCGTGTAAATTATTACAGAGCGTTCAGTAGACCTCCCTTGGTATATGGTCGGTCTTTTTGATACGTGTGTTTAATATGTATTTGTATACGTACGGTAACCCTAATCTTAATGTGTCCATTCCTCCCACCTTTCCTTTTAGATAACCATAGTTTGTTTTCTAAGTCTGTGAGAGTCTTTCTCTGTGGAAATATGTTCATACGTGTCAGTTGTTAGGTAACAGCTAGGAGTGATATCACAGGTTATTTGTCGGCTGCTTTCCGACTTACCTCATGTTCTGTGATTATCTCTAGGCTCATCTATGGTGCTGCAAAGAGCAGTGTTTCATCCTTTTCCATGGCGAATATTGCATTGTGTACATGGACCACTTCTTCTTTGTGCATTCATCTGTGGATGGACATTTTGGTTACTTCCAAGTCTTGGCAATGCTAAATATTGATGCAGTGCAGGATTGCCAGCCTGTGTCTTTTGGATTCTGGTCTTCTCAGGGATTAGGCCCAGCAGTGGGCCTACTAGATCATATGGTGGTTCAAATTTTTCCCTTTCAACGCACCTCCATTCTGTTCTCACTACTGGCTGTTACCAGTTTACATGCCACCAGCAACTAGAGGGTACACAGTTCTCTAAAACCCCTTCAGAATTTATTGTTTGTAGACTTTTTACTGATGGCATTTTGAGTGTTGGGTGGTGATACCTTCTTGTAGGTTGGATTTGCATGCGTCTAATAATTCCCGATATTGAGCTTTCATCTACGTTTTTTTTTTAAGTAAAACAGAGAAACTCACCTCTTCAAATTGTTTCCTTGAAAAATTTGCCATGTTCCCTGAATTCCTGTGGCCATTACCTGCACCAGGACATTTTTTGAGGGCAGGTGTCCTTTACAGCCCTGTAGTAATTGTGAATATCACATGACCATTAGTTCTGCATTTAAAGCTGCTGTTGCAGGAAACGGCCACAAGGGGGCAGCATTTCTATATTCCCAACTCTGGTTACTAGGGCAACACAGCCTTCCTGGAAGTCCTGTTTGTAGGTTGTAAAGTAGAGTGGAATGTGTCAGGACAAACCCCCAGAAACTATGTCTACTTATTTGTTGTTGATCTTCTCAGTTTAATTTTCATTTTTCTCAGAGCAAATTTGATTGCAATGTTGTGTTTGTTCTAGGTGTACAGAATGTCTTTCATTGATTCATATATCTTTTCATGTTTGGATCCTGTTCCGTAGAGATTATTACAGAATGTTGTGTAGACCTCTCTTGGTATTCAGTATGTCTGATGATTATATATTTTATAAGTATTAGCATATGTCTGTTAAACCCAATATCCTCCGTTATACATTCCTCACACCTTTCCGTTTGGTTAAGCACAAGCTTGTTTTCTGAACACGTGAGTGTCCTTCTCTGTGGAAATAGGTTCATTCCTATCAATTTTTACATAAGACCTATACGTGATATCATAGGATATGTGTCTCTCGCTTTCTGACTTACTTCAAGTTGTGTGATTGTCTGTAGCCTCGTCTATGGTGCTGCAAACGGCATTGTTTCATTCTTTTCTGTGTCTAATATTGCATTGTGTACATGGACCACTTTTTCGTCCATTCATCTGATGATGGACATTTTTGTTGCTTCCATGTCTTGGCTATTGTAAATACTGCTGCAATACACGATGTTCCATCCTGTGTCTTTTTGATTCTGGCTTTCACAGGTGACAGGCCCAATAGCGGGCCTTCCAGATCATATGGGGACTCAATTTTTACCTTTCAACGCACTGCCATTCTGTTCCTATTATTGGCGGTGACCAGTTTACATCCCACTTAGACCGAGAGGTTACGCTATTCTCCACAACTTCTTCAACATCTATTGTTTGTTGACGTTTTGCTGATGGTCATTCTGACTGGTGTGAGGTGATACGTTTGTGTAGATTGGATTTGCATGCGTCTAATAATTCCTGATGTTTTGCGTGTATCAATGTCCTTTTCATTTTTTTTAAGATTCAGCTAAACTTACAACTTCAAATTTCCTTCTTGAAAAATTTGCCGCGTTTGGATTTTTTTGGCCATTCCCTCCCCAGGACAGTTTTTGAGGGCATGAGTCATTTACAGCCCTGCAGTCCTTGTGAATATCAGTGACCATTAGCAGTGGATTTAAAGCTGCTGTTTGAGGAAACGGCCTTAAGGTGGCAGCATTTCTACGTTGGCAACTCTGCTTGCTAGGGAAACAGAACCTTGCTGCAAGTTGTGCTTTTAGGTTGCAGATTAGAGTGGAATGTGTCAGGACAAACCCCCATAAGTTTTAGCCTCCTTAATTCTTGTTTGTGTCTTTAAGTTTTCATTTTTATCAGAGCAAATTGGATTTTAAAATGTCTTTTGTTCTAGCTGCACAGAATCTTGTTCATGTACACATATACATATATCTATTGATCTTTGTGTCCTTTTCCATGTAGGTTATTGTAGAGTGTTGAATAGACCACTCTTGGTATTCCATAGGTCTTTGGGGATGATATATTTTATATGTATTAGTATATGTTTGTTAACCCCAATATCCTAATTTGTCCATTCCTCACACCTTTTCTTTGGCTTAACCATAAGTTTGTCTTCTCCATCTGAGATCGTCTTTCCCTATGGAAATATGTTCATTTTTATGAATTTTCAGATAACATAAGTGATATCGTAGAACATTTGTCTTTCGCAATCTGACTTACTTCACGTTGTGTGATTATCTCTAGGCTCATCCGTGGTGCTGCATATGCCATTCTTTTATTTTTTTTCGTGGCTAATATTCCATTCTGTACATATACCACTTCTTCTTTGTCCATTCATCTGTTTATGGAGCTTTTTTTTGCTTCCATGTCTTGGCTCTTTCAATATTGCTGCAGTGCACATTTGCCTGCCTCTGTCTTTCCGATTCTGGTGGTCTTAGGTTATAGGCCCAGAAGGTGCCCTGCCGCATCATACGGTAGCTCAATTTTTACCTTTTAAAGCAGCTGCATTCAGTTTTCATTAGTGCTGTTAGCACTTTACACCCCATCAGCAGCTAGAAGGTACACAGTTCCCTAAAACCTCTTCAGCATTTATAGTTTGTAGACTTTTTGCTGATGGTCATTTGACTGGTGTGAGCTGAAACCTTTGTGGACGTGGGATTTGCATGCAGCTAATAATTCCTTATACTGAGCTATAGGCATGTCTTTTTTTTTCTTTTCCTTTTTTTTTAAAGAGTGAGTACAACTTCCCTCTCATATTGACTTCTTGAAAACTTTGTCATGTGTTGAAATTTCTTGCCTATTCCCTACCCCAGGACATTTTTTGAGGGCAGGTATCATTTACAGCCCCGCAGTCCTCGTGACTATTAAGCGACCATTAGCACTGTGTTTAAAGCTGCTGTTGTGGGAAACAGCCACAAGGCGGCAGCATTATTACGTTCTCAACTCTTGTTACTAGGGCAACAGAGTCTTCCTGGACGTCGTGTTCCTCGGTTGTAAATTAGAGTGGAATGTGCTGGGACAAGCCCCCAGAAGTTTATGTCTCCTTACTTATGTTCGTTTTTTAAATTTAATTTATCTTTCTTATTGGAGGAAATTTGATTAGAGTGTTGTGATTGTCTGGCTGTATAGAATCTGGTCAATGATTCATACATATGTCTGTTCATCTTCGGATCCTGTTACCATGTACGTTATTACAGAATGTTGAGTAGACCTCCCTTGGTATTTGGTAGGTGTTTTGTCATGATATATTTTATATGTATTGGTGATTATATAATTCATATAGTTTATATGTTATGTTTATATACATTTAACATACATTAGTATATGTATGCTACCCCCATAATCCTAATTTATCCATCCTCCCACCTTTCATTTTGGTTAACCATTAGTTTGTTTTATAAGTCTGTGAGTGTGTTTTTCTGTGGAAATATGTTCATTGGGAGCAATCTTAGGATGGATAACACGTATAAATGATATCATAGGATATTTGTCATTCCTTTTTGACTTACTTAACGTACTATGATTATTTCTAGGCTCATGTGTAGTCCTGAAAACGGCATTGTTCATTTTTTCCCGAGGCTACTATTCCATTCGGTACGTACACCACTTCTTCTTTGTCCATTTATCTGTTGATGGACATTTTGTTTGCTTGCATGGCTTGGCTATTGTAAATATTGCTGCAGTGCATGTTTGCCTGTCTGTGCCTTTCCCATTCTGGTCTTCTTAGGGTATAGGCCCATTAGGGGATCGGCCGCATGATATGGTAGCTCAATTTTTACCTTTTAAACGCAGCTCCGTTCTGTTCTCATAATTAGCTGTTACCAGTTTACATCCAACCAACAGCATAGTGGGTATGCATTTCTCCCCCAACCCGTCAGCATGCATTGTTTGTAGACTTTTTACGGATGGCATTTTGAATATTGGGTGGTGAAATCTTTCTGTAGTTTGGATTTGCATCCAACCAATAATTCCTGATATTGAGCTTTTATCCATGTTCTTCTTTTTTTAAAACAACCGAGTGAGTAACACTTACCTCTTCAAATTGTTTTCTTGAAAAATTTTCCGTGTTGTGAACTTTCTTGGCCATTACCTACCCCAGGACATTTTTTGAGGACACGTGTCATTTACGGCCCTACAATTACTGTGAATCTCAAGTGACCCTTAGCCCTGTGTTTAAAGCTGCTGTTGTGGGAAACGGCCACAAGGCGGCAGCATTTCTCCATTCCCAAGTCTGGTTACTAGGGCAGCAGAGCCTTCCTGAAAGTTGTGTTCCTAGGTTGTAAATTAGAATGGGATGTGCCAGGGAAAACCCCAATAACTTTATGTCTCATTAATTGTTGTTCGTGGTTTTAATTTTTTAAATTGGGGTAATGAGCAGAATAGTGTTTGTTCTGGGTGTGCACAATCAGGTTCAATTGAACATTATATATATCTACTCATGTACAGATCCTCTTCCCATGTAAATTACTATTATATTTTTAAATAAATTTATTTTATTTATTTATTTATTTTTGGCTGAGTTGGATCTTCGTTGCTGCATGTGGGCTTTCTCCAGTTGCGGTGAGCGGGGGCTACTCTCCGTTGCGGTGCACCGGCTTCTCACTGCAGTGGCTTCTCTTGTTGCGGAGCACGGGCTCTAGGCGTGTGGGCTTCAGTAGTTGTGGTGCATGGGCTCAGTAGTTATGGCTCATGGGCTCCAGAGCGTAGGCTCATTAGTTGTGGTGCACGGGCTTAGTTGCTCTGCTGCATGTGGGACCTTCCCGAACCAGGGATCGAACCTGTGTCCCCTGCATTGGCAGGTGGATTCTTAACCACGGTGCCACCAGGCAAGCCCCCGTGTAAATTATTACAGAGCGTTCAGTAGACCTCCCTTGGTATATGGTCGGTCTTTTTGATACGTGTGTTTAATATGTATTTGTATACGTACGGTAACCCTAATCTTAATGTGTCCATTCCTCCCACCTTTCCTTTTAGATAACCATAGTTTGTTTTCTAAGTCTGTGAGAGTCTTTCTCTGTGGAAATATGTTCATACGTGTCAGTTGTTAGGTAACAGCTAGGAGTGATATCACAGGTTATTTGTCGGCTGCTTTCCGACTTACCTCATGTTCTGTGATTATCTCTAGGCTCATCTATGGTGCTGCAAAGAGCAGTGTTTCATCCTTTTCCATGGCGAATATTGCATTGTGTACATGGACCACTTCTTCTTTGTGCATTCATCTGTGGATGGACATTTTGGTTACTTCCAAGTCTTGGCAATGCTAAATATTGATGCAGTGCAGGATTGCCAGCCTGTGTCTTTTGGATTCTGGTCTTCTCAGGGATTAGGCCCAGCAGTGGGCCTACTAGATCATATGGTGGTTCAAATTTTTCCCTTTCAACGCACCTCCATTCTGTTCTCACTACTGGCTGTTACCAGTTTACATGCCACCAGCAACTAGAGGGTACACAGTTCTCTAAAACCCCTTCAGAATTTATTGTTTGTAGACTTTTTACTGATGGCATTTTGAGTGTTGGGTGGTGATACCTTCTTGTAGGTTGGATTTGCATGCGTCTAATAATTCCCGATATTGAGCTTTCATCTACGTTTTTTTTTTAAGTAAAACAGAGAAACTCACCTCTTCAAATTGTTTCCTTGAAAAATTTGCCATGTTCCCTGAATTCCTGTGGCCATTACCTGCACCAGGACATTTTTTGAGGGCAGGTGTCCTTTACAGCCCTGTAGTAATTGTGAATATCACATGACCATTAGTTCTGCATTTAAAGCTGCTGTTGCAGGAAACGGCCACAAGGGGGCAGCATTTCTATATTCCCAACTCTGGTTACTAGGCAACACAGCCTTCCTGGAAGTCCTGTTTGTAGGTTGTAAAGTAGAGTGGAATGTGCCAGGACAAACCCCCAGAAACTATGTCTACTTATTTGTTGTTGATATTCTCAGTTTAATTTTCATTTTTCTCAGAGCAAATTTGATTGCAATGTTGTGTTTGTTCTAGGTGTACAGAATGTCTTTCATTGATTCATATATCTTTTCATGTTTGGATCCTGTTCCGTAGAGATTATTACAGAATGTTGTGTAGACCTCTCTTGGTATTCGGTATGTCTGATGATTATATATTTTATAAGTATTAGCATATGTCTGTTAAACCCAATATCCTCCGTTATACATTCCTCACACCTTTCCGTTTGGTTAAGCACAAGCTTGTTTTCTGAACACGTGAGTGTCCCTTCTCTGTGGAAATAGGTTCATTCCTATCAATTTTTACATAAGACCTATACGTGATATCATAGGATATGTGTCTCTCGCTTTCTGACTTACTTCAAGTTGTGTGATTGTCTGTAGCCTCGTCTATGGTGCTGCAAACGGCATTGTTTCATTCTTTTCTGTGTCTAATATTGCATTGTGTACATGGACCACTTTTTCGTCCATTCATCTGATGATGGACATTTTTGTTGCTTCCATGTCTTGGCTATTGTAAATACTGCTGCAATACACGATGTTCCATCCTGTGTCTTTTTGATTCTGGCTTTCACAGGTGACAGGCCCAATAGCGGGCCTTCCAGATCATATGGGGACTCAATTTTTACCTTTCAACGCACTGCCATTCTGTTCCTATTATTGGCGGTGACCAGTTTACATCCCACTTAGACCGAGAGGTTACGCTATTCTCCACAACTTCTTCAACATCTATTGTTTGTTGACGTTTTGCTGATGGTCATTCTGACTGGTGTGAGGTGATACGTTTGTGTAGATTGGATTTGCATGCGTCTAATAATTCCTGATGTTTTGCGTGTATCAATGTCCTTTTCATTTTTTTTTAAGATTCAGCTAAACTTACAACTTCAAATTTCCTTCTTGAAAAATTTGCCGCGTTTGGATTTTTTTGGCCATTCCCTCCCCAGGACAGTTTTTGAGGGCATGAGTCATTTACAGCCCTGCAGTCCTTGTGAATATCAGTGACCATTAGCAGTGGATTTAAAGCTGCTGTTTGAGGAAACGGCCTTAAGGTGGCAGCATTTCTACGTTGGCAACTCTGCTTGCTAGGGAAACAGAACCTTGCTGCAAGTTGTGCTTTTAGGTTGCAGATTAGAGTGGAATGTGTCAGGACAAACCCCCATAAGTTTTAGCCTCCTTAATTCTTGTTTGTGTCTTTAAGTTTTCATTTTTATCAGAGCAAATTGGATTTTAAAATGTCTTTTGTTCTAGCTGCACAGAATCTTGTTCATGTACACATATACATATATCTATTGATCTTTGTGTCCTTTTCCATGTAGGTTATTGTAGAGTGTTGAATAGACCACTCTTGGTATTCCATAGGTCTTTGGGGATGATATATTTTATATGTATTAGTATATGTTTGTTAACCCCAATATCCTAATTTGTCCATTCCTCACACCTTTTCTTTGGCTTAACCATAAGTTTGTCTTCTCCATCTGAGATCGTCTTTCCCTATGGAAATATGTTCATTTTTATGAATTTTCAGATAACATAAGTGATATCGTAGAACATTTGTCTTTCGCAATCTGACTTACTTCACGTTGTGTGATTATCTCTAGGCTCATCCGTGGTGCTGCATATGCCATTCTTTTATTTTTTTTCGTGGCTAATATTCCATTCTGTACATATACCACTTCTTCTTTGTCCATTCATCTGTTTATGGAGCTTTTTTTTGCTTCCATGTCTTGGCTCTTTCAATATTGCTGCAGTGCACATTTGCCTGCCTCTGTCTTTCCGATTCTGGTGGTCTTAGGTTATAGGCCCAGAAGGTGCCCTGCCGCATCATACGGTAGCTCAATTTTTACCTTTTAAAGCAGCTGCATTCAGTTTTCATTAGTGCTGTTAGCACTTTACACCCCATCAGCAGCTAGAAGGTACACAGTTCCCTAAAACCTCTTCAGCATTTATAGTTTGTAGACTTTTTGCTGATGGTCATTTGACTGGTGTGAGCTGAAACCTTTGTGGACGTGGGATTTGCATGCAGCTAATAATTCCTTATACTGAGCTATAGGCATGTCTTTTTTTTTCTTTTCCTTTTTTTTTAAAGAGTGAGTACAACTTCCCTCTCATATTGACTTCTTGAAAACTTTGTCATGTGTTGAAATTTCTTGCCTATTCCCTACCCCAGGACATTTTTTGAGGGCAGGTATCATTTACAGCCCCACAGTCCTCGTGACTATTAAGCGACCATTAGCACTGTGTTTAAAGCTGCTGTTGTGGGAAACAGCCACAAGGCGGCAGCATTATTACGTTCTCAACTCTTGTTACTAGGGCAACAGAGTCTTCCTGGACGTCGTGTTCCTCGGTTGTAAATTAGAGTGGAATGTGCTGGGACAAGCCCCCAGAAGTTTATGTCTCCTTACTTATGTTCGTTTTTTAAATTTAATTTATCTTTCTTATTGGAGGAAATTTGATTAGAGTGTTGTGATTGTCTGGCTGTACAGAATCTGGTCAATGATTCATACATATGTCTGTTCATCTTCGGATCCTGTTACCATGTACGTTATTACAGAATGTTGAGTAGACCTCCCTTGGTATTTGGTAGGTGTTTTGTCATGATATATTTTATATGTATTGGTGATTATATAATTCATATAGTTTATATGTTATGTTTATATACATTTAACATACATTAGTATATGTATGCTACCCCCATAATCCTAATTTATCCATCCTCCCACCTTTCATTTTGGTTAACCATTAGTTTGTTTTATAAGTCTGTGAGTGTGTTTTTCTGTGGAAATATGTTCATTGGGAGCAATCTTAGGATGGATAACACGTATAAATGATATCATAGGATATTTGTCATTCCTTTTTGACTTACTTAACGTACTATGATTATTTCTAGGCTCATGTGTAGTCCTGAAAACGGCATTGTTCATTTTTTTCCCGAGGCTACTATTCCATTCGGTACGTACACCACTTCTTCTTTGTCCATTTATCTGTTGATGGACATTTTGTTTGCTTGCATGGCTTGGCTATTGTAAATATTGCTGCAGTGCATGTTTGCCTGTCTGTGCCTTTCCCATTCTGGTCTTCTTAGGGTATAGGCCCATTAGGGGATCGGCCGCATGATATGGTAGCTCAATTTTTACCTTTTAAACGCAGCTCCGTTCTGTTCTCATGATTAGCTGTTACCAGTTTACATCCAACCAACAGCATAGTGGGTATGCATTTCTCCCCCAACCCGTCAGCATGCATTGTTTGTAGACTTTTTACGGATGGCATTTTGAATATTGGGTGGTGAAATCTTTCTGTAGTTTGGATTTGCATCCAACCAATAATTCCTGATATTGAGCTTTTATCCATGTTCTTCTTTTTTTAAAACAACCGAGTGAGTAACACTTACCTCTTCAAATTGTTTTCTTGAAAAATTTTCTGTGTTGTGAACTTTCTTGGCCATTACCTACCCCAGGACATTTTTTGAGGACACGTGTCATTTACGGCCCTACAATTACTGTGAATCTCAAGTGACCCTTAGCCCTGTGTTTAAAGCTGCTGTTGTGGGAAACGGCCACAAGGCGGCAGCATTTCTCCATTCCCAAGTCTGGTTACTAGGGCAGCAGAGCCTTCCTGAAAGTTGTGTTCCTAGGTTGTAAATTAGAATGGGATGTGCCAGGGAAAACCCCAATAACTTTATGTCTCATTAATTGTTGTTCGTGGTTTTAATTTTTTAAATTGGGGTAATGAGCAGAATAGTGTTTGTTCTGGGTGTGCACAATCAGGTTCAATTGAACATTATATATATCTACTCATGTACAGATCCTCTTCCCATGTAAATTACTATTATTTTTTTTAATAAATTTATTTTATTTATTTACTTATTTTTGGCTGAGTTGGATCTTCGTTGCTGCATGTGGGCTTTCTCCAGTTGCGGTGAGCGGGGGCTACTCTCCGTTGCGGTGCACCGGCTTCTCACTGCAGTGGCTTCTCTTGTTGCGGAGCACGGGCTCTAGGCATGTGGGCTTCAGTAGTTGTGGTGCATGGGCTCAGTAGTTATGGCTCATGGGCTCCAGAGCGTAGGCTCATTAGTTGTGGTGCACGGGCTTAGTTGCTCTGCTGCATGTGGGACCTTCCCGAACCAGGGATCGAACCTGTGTCCCCTGCATTGGCAGGTGGATTCTTAACCACGGTGCCACCAGGCAAGCCCCCGTGTAAATTATTACAGAGCGTTCAGTAGACCTCCCTTGGTATATGGTCGGTCTTTTTGATACGTGTGTTTAATATGTATTTGTATACGTACGGTAACCCTAATCTTAATGTGTCCATTCCTCCCACCTTTCCTTTTAGATAACCATAGTTTGTTTTCTAAGTCTGTGAGAGTCTTTCTCTGTGGAAATATGTTCATACGTGTCAGTTGTTAGGTAACAGCTAGGAGTGATATCACAGGTTATTTGTCGGCTGCTTTCCGACTTACCTCATGTTCTGTGATTATCTCTAGGCTCATCTATGGTGCTGCAAAGAGCAGTGTTTCATCCTTTTCCATGGCGAATATTGCATTGTGTACATGGACCACTTCTTCTTTGTGCATTCATCTGTGGATGGACATTTTGGTTACTTCCAAGTCTTGGCAATGCTAAATATTGATGCAGTGCAGGATTGCCAGCCTGTGTCTTTTGGATTCTGGTCTTCTCAGGGATTAGGCCCAGCAGTGGGCCTACTAGATCATATGGTGGTTCAAATTTTTCCCTTTCAACGCACCTCCATTCTGTTCTCACTACTGGCTGTTACCAGTTTACATGCCACCAGCAACTAGAGGGTACACAGTTCTCTAAAACCCCTTCAGAATTTATTGTTTGTAGACTTTTTACTGATGGCATTTTGAGTGTTGGGTGGTGATACCTTCTTGTAGGTTGGATTTGCATGCGTCTAATAATTCCCGATATTGAGCTTTCATCTACGTTTTTTTTTTAAGTAAAACAGAGAAACTCACCTCTTCAAATTGTTTCCTTGAAAAATTTGCCATGTTCCCTGAATTCCTGTGGCCATTACCTGCACCAGGACATTTTTTGAGGGCAGGTGTCCTTTACAGCCCTGTAGTAATTGTGAATATCACATGACCATTAGTTCTGCATTTAAAGCTGCTGTTGCAGGAAACGGCCACAAGGGGGCAGCATTTCTATATTCCCAACTCTGGTTACTAGGGCAACACAGCCTTCCTGGAAGTCCTGTTTGTAGGTTGTAAAGTAGAGTGGAATGTGCCAGGACAAACCCCCAGAAACTATGTCTACTTATTTGTTGTTGATATTCTCAGTTTAATTTTCATTTTTCTCAGAGCAAATTTGATTGCAATGTTGTGTTTGTTCTAGGTGTACAGAATGTCTTTCATTGATTCATATATCTTTTCATGTTTGGATCCTGTTCCGTAGAGATTATTACAGAATGTTGTGTAGACCTCTCTTGGTATTCGGTATGTCTGATGATTATATATTTTATAAGTATTAGCATATGTCTGTTAAACCCAATATCCTCCGTTATACATTCCTCACACCTTTCCGTTTGGTTAAGCACAAGCTTGTTTTCTGAACACGTGAGTGTCCCTCTCTGTGGAAATAGGTTCATTCCTATCAATTTTTAGATAAGACCTATACGTGATATCATAGGATATGTGTCTCTCGCTTTCTGACTTACTTCAAGGTGTGTGATTGTCTGTAGCCTCGTCTATGGTGCTGCAAACGGCATTGTTTCATTCTTTTCTGTGTCTAATATTGCATTGTGTACATGGACCACTTTTTCGTCCATTCATCTGATGGTGGACATTTTTGTTGCTTCCATGTCTTGGCTATTGTAAATACTGCTGCAGTACACGATGTTCCATCCTGTGTCTTTTTGATTCTGGCTTTCACAGGTGACAGGCCCAATAGTGGGCCTTCCGGATCATATGGGGACTCAATTTTTACCTTTCAACGCACTGCCATTCTGTTCCTATTATTGGCGGTTACCAGTTTACATCCCACTTAGACCGAGAGGTTACGCTATTCTCCACAACTTCTTCAACATCTATTGTTTGTTGACGTTTTGCTGATGGTCATTCTGACTGGTGTGAGGTGATACGTTTGTGTAGATTGGATTTGCATGCGTCTAATAATTCCTGATGTTTTGCGTGGATCAATGTCCTTTTCATTTTTTTTTAAGATTCAGCTAAACTTACAAGTTCAAATTTCCTTCTTGAAAAATTTGCTGCGTTTGGATTTTTTTGGCCATTCCCTACCCCAGGACAGTTTTTGAGGGCATGAGTCATTTACAGCCCTGCAGTCCTTGTGAATATTAGTGACCATTAGCAGTGGATTTAAAGCTGCTGTTTGAGGAAACGGCCTTAAGGTGGCAGCATTTCTACGTTGGCAACTCTGCTTGCTAGGGAAACAGAACCTTGCTGCAAGTTGTGCTTTTAGGTTGCAGATTAGAGTGGAATGTGTCAGGACAAACCCCCATAAGTTTTAGCCTCCTTAATTGTTGTTTGTGTCTTTAAGTTTTCATTTTTATCAGAGCAAATTGGATTTTAAAATGTCTTTTGTTCTAGCTGCACAGAATCTTGTTCATGTACACATATACATATATCTATTGATCTTTGTGTCCTTTTCCATGTAGGTTATTGTAGAGTGTTGAATAGACCACTCTTGGTATTCCATAGGTCTTTGGGGATGATATATTTTATATGTATTAGTATATGTTTGTTAACCCCAATATCCTAATTTGTCCATTCCTCACACCTTTTCTTTGGCTTAACCATAAGTTTGTCTTCTCCATCTGAGATCGTCTTTCCCTATGGAAATATGTTCATTTTTATGAATTTTCAGATAACATAAGTGATATCGTAGAACATTTGTCTTTCGCAATCTGACTTACTTCACGTTGTGTGATTATCTCTAGGCTCATCCGTGGTGCTGCATATGCCATTCTTTTATTTTTTTTCGTGGCTAATATTCCATTCTGTACATATACCACTTCTTCTTTGTCCATTCATCTGTTTATGGAGCTTTTTTTTGCTTCCATGTCTTGGCTCTTTCAATATTGCTGCAGTGCACATTTGCCTGCCTCTGTCTTTCCGATTCTGGTGGTCTTAGGTTATAGGCCCAGAAGGTGCCCTGCCGCATCATACGGTAGCTCAATTTTTACCTTTTAAAGCAGCTGCATTCAGTTTTCATTAGTGCTGTTAGCACTTTACACCCCATCAGCAGCTAGAAGGTACACAGTTCCCTAAAACCTCTTCAGCATTTATAGTTTGTAGACTTTTTGCTGATGGTCATTTGACTGGTGTGAGCTGAAACCTTTGTGGACGTGGGATTTGCATGCAGCTAATAATTCCTTATACTGAGCTATAGGCATGTCTTTTTTTTTCTTTTCCTTTTTTTTTAAAGAGTGAGTACAACTTCCCTCTCATATTGACTTCTTGAAAACTTTGTCATGTGTTGAAATTTCTTGCCTATTCCCTACCCCAGGACATTTTTTGAGGGCAGGTATCATTTACAGCCCCACAGTCCTCGTGACTATTAAGCGACCATTAGCACTGTGTTTAAAGCTGCTGTTGTGGGAAACAGCCACAAGGCGGCAGCATTATTACGTTCTCAACTCTTGTTACTAGGGCAACAGAGTCTTCCTGGACGTCGTGTTCCTCGGTTGTAAATTAGAGTGGAATGTGCTGGGACAAGCCCCCAGAAGTTTATGTCTCCTTACTTATGTTCGTTTTTTAAATTTAATTTATCTTTCTTATTGGAGGAAATTTGATTAGAGTGTTGTGATTGTCTGGCTGTACAGAATCTGGTCAATGATTCATACATATGTCTGTTCATCTTCGGATCCTGTTACCATGTACGTTATTACAGAATGTTGAGTAGACCTCCCTTGGTATTTGGTAGGTGTTTTGTCATGATATATTTTATATGTATTGGTGATTATATAATTCATATAGTTTATATGTTATGTTTATATACATTTAACATACATTAGTATATGTATGCTACCCCCATAATCCTAATTTATCCATCCTCCCACCTTTCATTTTGGTTAACCATTAGTTTGTTTTATAAGTCTGTGAGTGTGTTTTTCTGTGGAAATATGTTCATTGGGAGCAATCTTAGGATGGATAACACGTATAAATGATATCATAGGATATTTGTCATTCCTTTTTGACTTACTTAACGTACTATGATTATTTCTAGGCTCATGTGTAGTCCTGAAAACGGCATTGTTCATTTTTTTCCCGAGGCTACTATTCCATTCGGTACGTACACCACTTCTTCTTTGTCCATTTATCTGTTGATGGACATTTTGTTTGCTTGCATGGCTTGGCTATTGTAAATATTGCTGCAGTGCATGTTTGCCTGTCTGTGCCTTTCCCATTCTGGTCTTCTTAGGGTATAGGCCCATTAGGGGATCGGCCGCATGATATGGTAGCTCAATTTTTACCTTTTAAACGCAGCTCCGTTCTGTTCTCATGATTAGCTGTTACCAGTTTACATCCAACCAACAGCATAGTGGGTATGCATTTCTCCCCCAACCCGTCAGCATGCATTGTTTGTAGACTTTTTACGGATGGCATTTTGAATATTGGGTGGTGAAATCTTTCTGTAGTTTGGATTTGCATCCAACCAATAATTCCTGATATTGAGCTTTTATCCATGTTCTTCTTTTTTTAAAACAACCGAGTGAGTAACACTTACCTCTTCAAATTGTTTTCTTGAAAAATTTTCCGTGTTGTGAACTTTCTTGGCCATTACCTACCCCAGGACATGTTTTGAGGACACGTGTCATTTACGGCCCTACAATTACTGTGAATCTCAAGTGACCCTTAGCCCTGTGTTTAAAGCTGCTGTTGTGGGAAACGGCCACAAGGCGGCAGCATTTCTCCATTCCCAAGTCTGGTTACTAGGGCAGCAGAGCCTTCCTGAAAGTTGTGTTCCTAGGTTGTAAATTAGAATGGGATGTGCCAGGGAAAACCCCAATAACTTTATGTCTCATTAATTGTTGTTCGTGGTTTTAATTTTTTAAATTGGGGTAATGAGCAGAATAGTGTTTGTTCTGGGTGTGCACAATCAGGTTCAATTGAACATTATATATATCTACTCATGTACAGATCCTCTTCCCATGTAAATTACTATTATTTTTTTTAATAAATTTATTTTATTTATTTACTTATTTTTGGCTGAGTTGGATCTTCGTTGCTGCATGTGGGCTTTCTCCAGTTGCGGTGAGCGGGGGCTACTCTCCGTTGCGGTGCACCGGCTTCTCACTGCAGTGGCTTCTCTTGTTGCGGAGCACGGGCTCTAGGCATGTGGGCTTCAGTAGTTGTGGTGCATGGGCTCAGTAGTTATGGCTCATGGGCTCCAGAGCGTAGGCTCATTAGTTGTGGTGCACGGGCTTAGTTGCTCTGCTGCATGTGGGACCTTCCCGAACCAGGGATCGAACCTGTGTCCCCTGCATTGGCAGGTGGATTCTTAACCACGGTGCCACCAGGCAAGCCCCCGTGTAAATTATTACAGAGCGTTCAGTAGACCTCCCTTGGTATATGGTCGGTCTTTTTGATACGTGTGTTTAATATGTATTTGTATACGTACGGTAACCCTAATCTTAATGTGTCCATTCCTCCCACCTTTCCTTTTAGATAACCATAGTTTGTTTTCTAAGTCTGTGAGAGTCTTTCTCTGTGGAAATATGTTCATACGTGTCAGTTGTTAGGTAACAGCTAGGAGTGATATCACAGGTTATTTGTCGGCTGCTTTCTGACTTACCTCATGTTCTGTGATTATCTCTAGGCTCATCTATGGTGCTGCAAAGAGCAGTGTTTCATCCTTTTCCATGGCGAATATTGCATTGTGTACATGGACCACTTCTTCTTTGTGCATTCATCTGTGGATGGACATTTTGGTTACTTCCAAGTCTTGGCAATGCTAAATATTGATGCAGTGCAGGATTGCCAGCCTGTGTCTTTTGGATTCTGGTCTTCTCAGGGATTAGGCCCAGCAGTGGGCCTACTAGATCATATGGTGGTTCAAATTTTTCCCTTTCAACGCACCTCCATTCTGTTCTCACTACTGGCTGTTACCAGTTTACATGCCACCAGCAACTAGAGGGTACACAGTTCTCTAAAACCCCTTCAGAATTTATTGTTTGTAGACTTTTTACTGATGGCATTTTGAGTGTTGGGTGGTGATACCTTCTTGTAGGTTGGATTTGCATGCGTCTAATAATTCCCGATATTGAGCTTTCATCTACGTTTTTTTTTTAAGTAAAACAGAGAAACTCACCTCTTCAAATTGTTTCCTTGAAAAATTTGCCATGTTCCCTGAATTCCTGTGGCCATTACCTGCACCAGGACATTTTTTGAGGGCAGGTGTCCTTTACAGCCCTGTAGTAATTGTGAATATCACATGACCATTAGTTCTGCATTTAAAGCTGCTGTTGCAGGAAACGGCCACAAGGGGGCAGCATTTCTATATTCCCAACTCTGGTTACTAGGGCAACACAGCCTTCCTGGAAGTCCTGTTTGTAGGTTGTAAAGTAGAGTGGAATGTGCCAGGACAAACCCCCAGAAACTATGTCTACTTATTTGTTGTTGATATTCTCAGTTTAATTTTCATTTTTCTCAGAGCAAATTTGATTGCAATGTTGTGTTTGTTCTAGGTGTACAGAATGTCTTTCATTGATTCATATATCTTTTCATGTTTGGATCCTGTTCCGTAGAGATTATTACAGAATGTTGTGTAGACCTCTCTTGGTATTCGGTATGTCTGATGATTATATATTTTATAAGTATTAGCATATGTCTGTTAAACCCAATATCCTCCGTTATACATTCCTCACACCTTTCCGTTTGGTTAAGCACAAGCTTGTTTTCTGAACACGTGAGTGTCCCTCTCTGTGGAAATAGGTTCATTCCTATCAATTTTTAGATAAGACCTATACGTGATATCATAGGATATGTGTCTCTCGCTTTCTGACTTACTTCAAGGTGTGTGATTGTCTGTAGCCTCGTCTATGGTGCTGCAAACGGCATTGTTTCATTCTTTTCTGTGTCTAATATTGCATTGTGTACATGGACCACTTTTTCGTCCATTCATCTGATGGTGGACATTTTTGTTGCTTCCATGTCTTGGCTATTGTAAATACTGCTGCAGTACACGATGTTCCATCCTGTGTCTTTTTGATTCTGGCTTTCACAGGTGACAGGCCCAATAGTGGGCCTTCCGGATCATATGGGGACTCAATTTTTACCTTTCAACGCACTGCCATTCTGTTCCTATTATTGGCGGTTACCAGTTTACATCCCACTTAGACCGAGAGGTTACGCTATTCTCCACAACTTCTTCAACATCTATTGTTTGTTGACGTTTTGCTGATGGTCATTCTGACTGGTGTGAGGTGATACGTTTGTGTAGATTGGATTTGCATGCGTCTAATAATTCCTGATGTTTTGCGTGGATCAATGTCCTTTTCATTTTTTTTTAAGATTCAGCTAAACTTACAAGTTCAAATTTCCTTCTTGAAAAATTTGCTGCGTTTGGATTTTTTTGGCCATTCCCTACCCCAGGACAGTTTTTGAGGGCATGAGTCATTTACAGCCCTGCAGTCCTTGTGAATATTAGTGACCATTAGCAGTGGATTTAAAGCTGCTGTTTGAGGAAACGGCCTTAAGGTGGCAGCATTTCTACGTTGGCAACTCTGCTTGCTAGGGAAACAGAACCTTGCTGCAAGTTGTGCTTTTAGGTTGCAGATTAGAGTGGAATGTGTCAGGACAAACCCCCATAAGTTTTAGCCTCCTTAATTGTTGTTTGTGTCTTTAAGTTTTCATTTTTATCAGAGCAAATTGGATTTTAAAATGTCTTTTGTTCTAGCTGCACAGAATCTTGTTCATGTACACATATACATATATCTATTGATCGTTGTGTCCTTTTCCATGTAGGTTATTGTAGAGTGTTGAATAGACCACTCTTGGTATTCCATAGGTCTTTGGGGATGATATATTTTATATGTATTAGTATATGTTTGTTAACCCCAATATCCTAATTTGTCCATTCCTCACACATTTTCTTTGGCTTAACCATAAGTTTGTCTTCTCCATCTGAGATCGTCTTTCCCTATGGAAATATGTTCATTTTTATGAATTTTCAGATAACATAAGTGATATCGTAGAACATTTGTCTTTCGCAATCTGACTTACTTCACGTTGTGTGATTATCTCTAGGCTCATCCGTGGTGCTGCATATGCCATTCTTTTATTTTTTTTCGTGGCTAATATTCCATTCTGTACATATACCACTTCTTCTTTGTCCATTCATCTGTTTATGGAGCTTTTTTTTGCTTCCATGTCTTGGCTCTTTCAATATTGCTGCAGTGCACATTTGCCTGCCTCTGTCTTTCCGATTCTGGTGGTCTTAGGTTATAGGCCCAGAAGGTGCCCTGCCGCATCATACGGTAGCTCAATTTTTACCTTTTAAAGCAGCTGCATTCAGTTTTCATTAGTGCTGTTAGCACTTTACACCCCATCAGCAGCTAGAAGGTACACAGTTCCCTAAAACCTCTTCAGCATTTATAGTTTGTAGACTTTTTGCTGATGGTCATTTGACTGGTGTGAGCTGAAACCTTTGTGGACGTGGGATTTGCATGCAGCTAATAATTCCTTATACTGAGCTATAGGCATGTCTTTTTTTTTCTTTTCCTTTTTTTTTAAAGAGTGAGTACAACTTCCCTCTCATATTGACTTCTTGAAAACTTTGTCATGTGTTGAAATTTCTTGCCTATTCCCTACCCCAGGACATTTTTTGAGGGCAGGTATCATTTACAGCCCCGCAGTCCTCGTGACTATTAAGCGACCATTAGCACTGTGTTTAAAGCTGCTGTTGTGGGAAACAGCCACAAGGCGGCAGCATTATTACGTTCTCAACTCTTGTTACTAGGGCAACAGAGTCTTCCTGGACGTCGTGTTCCTCGGTTGTAAATTAGAGTGGAATGTGCTGGGACAAGCCCCCAGAAGTTTATGTCTCCTTACTTATGTTCATTTTTTAAATTTAATTTATCTTTCTTATTGGAGGAAATTTGATTAGAGTGTTGTGATTGTCTGGCTGTATAGAATCTGGTCAATGATTCATACATATGTCTGTTCATCTTCGGATCCTGTTACCATGTACGTTATTACAGAATGTTGAGTAGACCTCCCTTGGTATTTGGTAGGTGTTTTGTCATGATATATTTTATATGTATTGGTGATTATATAATTCATATAGTTTATATGTTATGTTTATATACATTTAACATACATTAGTATATGTATGCTACCCCCATAATCCTAATTTATCCATCCTCCCACCTTTCATTTTGGTTAACCATTAGTTTGTTTTATAAGTCTGTGAGTGTGTTTTTCTGTGGAAATATGTTCATTGGGAGCAATCTTAGGATGGATAACACGTATAAATGATATCATAGGATATTTGTCATTCCTTTTTGACTTACTTAACGTACTATGATTATTTCTAGGCTCATGTGTAGTCCTGAAAACGGCATTGTTCATTTTTTTCCCGAGGCTACTATTCCATTCGGTACGTACACCACTTCTTCTTTGTCCATTTATCTGTTGATGGACATTTTGTTTGCTTGCATGGCTTGGCTATTGTAAATATTGCTGCAGTGCATGTTTGCCTGTCTGTGCCTTTCCCATTCTGGTCTTCTTAGGGTATAGGCCCATTAGGGGATCGGCCGCATGATATGGTAGCTCAATTTTTACCTTTTAAACGCAGCTCCGTTCTGTTCTCATGATTAGCTGTTACCAGTTTACATCCAACCAACAGCATAGTGGGTATGCATTTCTCCCCCAACCCGTCAGCATGCATTGTTTGTAGACTTTTTACGGATGGCATTTTGAATATTGGGTGGTGAAATCTTTCTGTAGTTTGGATTTGCATCCAACCAATAATTCCTGATATTGAGCTTTTATCCATGTTCTTCTTTTTTTAAAACAACCGAGTGAGTAACACTTACCTCTTCAAATTGTTTTCTTGAAAAATTTTCCGTGTTGTGAACTTTCTTGGCCATTACCTACCCCAGGACATGTTTTGAGGACACGTGTCATTTACGGCCCTACAATTACTGTGAATCTCAAGTGACCCTTAGCCCTGTGTTTAAAGCTGCTGTTGTGGGAAACGGCCACAAGGCGGCAGCATTTCTCCATTCCCAAGTCTGGTTACTAGGGCAGCAGAGCCTTCCTGAAAGTTGTGTTCCTAGGTTGTAAATTAGAATGGGATGTGCCAGGGAAAACCCCAATAACTTTATGTCTCATTAATTGTTGTTCGTGGTTTTAATTTTTTAAATTGGGGTAATGAGCAGAATAGTGTTTGTTCTGGGTGTGCACAATCAGGTTCAATTGAACATTATATATATCTACTCATGTACAGATCCTCTTCCCATGTAAATTACTATTATTTTTTTAATAAATTTATTTTATTTATTTACTTATTTTTGGCTGAGTTGGATCTTCGTTGCTGCATGTGGGCTTTCTCCAGTTGCGGTGAGCGGGGGCTACTCTCCGTTGCGGTGCACCGGCTTCTCACTGCAGTGGCTTCTCTTGTTGCGGAGCACGGGCTCTAGGCATGTGGGCTTCAGTAGTTGTGGTGCATGGGCTCAGTAGTTATGGCTCATGGGCTCCAGAGCGTAGGCTCATTAGTTGTGGTGCACGGGCTTAGTTGCTCTGCTGCATGTGGGACCTTCCCGAACCAGGGATCGAACCTGTGTCCCCTGCATTGGCAGGTGGATTCTTAACCACGGTGCCACCAGGCAAGCCCCCGTGTAAATTATTACAGAGCGTTCAGTAGACCTCCCTTGGTATATGGTCGGTCTTTTTGATACGTGTGTTTAATATGTATTTGTATACGTACGGTAACCCTAATCTTAATGTGTCCATTCCTCCCACCTTTCCTTTTAGATAACCATAGTTTGTTTTCTAAGTCTGTGAGAGTCTTTCTCTGTGGAAATATGTTCATACGTGTCAGTTGTTAGGTAACAGCTAGGAGTGATATCACAGGTTATTTGTCGGCTGCTTTCCGACTTACCTCATGTTCTGTGATTATCTCTAGGCTCATCTATGGTGCTGCAAAGAGCAGTGTTTCATCCTTTTCCATGGCGAATATTGCATTGTGTACATGGACCACTTCTTCTTTGTGCATTCATCTGTGGATGGACATTTTGGTTACTTCCAAGTCTTGGCAATGCTAAATATTGATGCAGTGCAGGATTGCCAGCCTGTGTCTTTTGGATTCTGGTCTTCTCAGGGATTAGGCCCAGCAGTGGGCCTACTAGATCATATGGTGGTTCAAATTTTTCCCTTTCAACGCACCTCCATTCTGTTCTCACTACTGGCTGTTACCAGTTTACATGCCACCAGCAACTAGAGGGTACACAGTTCTCTAAAACCCCTTCAGAATTTATTGTTTGTAGACTTTTTACTGATGGCATTTTGAGTGTTGGGTGGTGATACCTTCTTGTAGGTTGGATTTGCATGCGTCTAATAATTCCCGATATTGAGCTTTCATCTACGTTTTTTTTTTAAGTAAAACAGAGAAACTCACCTCTTCAAATTGTTTCCTTGAAAAATTTGCCATGTTCCCTGAATTCCTGTGGCCATTACCTGCACCAGGACATTTTTTGAGGGCAGGTGTCCTTTACAGCCCTGTAGTAATTGTGAATATCACATGACCATTAGTTCTGCATTTAAAGCTGCTGTTGCAGGAAACGGCCACAAGGGGGCAGCATTTCTATATTCCCAACTCTGGTTACTAGGGCAACACAGCCTTCCTGGAAGTCCTGTTTGTAGGTTGTAAAGTAGAGTGGAATGTGCCAGGACAAACCCCCAGAAACTATGTCTACTTATTTGTTGTTGATATTCTCAGTTTAATTTTCATTTTTCTCAGAGCAAATTTGATTGCAATGTTGTGTTTGTTCTAGGTGTACAGAATGTCTTTCATTGATTCATATATCTTTTCATGTTTGGATCCTGTTCCGTAGAGATTATTACAGAATGTTGTGTAGACCTCTCTTGGTATTCGGTATGTCTGATGATTATATATTTTATAAGTATTAGCATATGTCTGTTAAACCCAATATCCTCCGTTATACATTCCTCACACCTTTCCGTTTGGTTAAGCACAAGCTTGTTTTCTGAACACGTGAGTGTCCCTCTCTGTGGAAATAGGTTCATTCCTATCAATTTTTAGATAAGACCTATACGTGATATCATAGGATATGTGTCTCTCGCTTTCTGACTTACTTCAAGGTGTGTGATTGTCTGTAGCCTCGTCTATGGTGCTGCAAACGGCATTGTTTCATTCTTTTCTGTGTCTAATATTGCATTGTGTACATGGACCACTTTTTCGTCCATTCATCTGATGGTGGACATTTTTGTTGCTTCCATGTCTTGGCTATTGTAAATACTGCTGCAGTACACGATGTTCCATCCTGTGTCTTTTTGATTCTGGCTTTCACAGGTGACAGGCCCAATAGTGGGCCTTCCGGATCATATGGGGACTCAATTTTTACCTTTCAACGCACTGCCATTCTGTTCCTATTATTGGCGGTTACCAGTTTACATCCCACTTAGACCGAGAGGTTACGCTATTCTCCACAACTTCTTCAACATCTATTGTTTGTTGACGTTTTGCTGATGGTCATTCTGACTGGTGTGAGGTGATACGTTTGTGTAGATTGGATTTGCATGCGTCTAATAATTCCTGATGTTTTGCGTGGATCAATGTCCTTTTCATTTTTTTTTAAGATTCAGCTAAACTTACAAGTTCAAATTTCCTTCTTGAAAAATTTGCCGCGTTTGGATTTTTTTGGCCATTCCCTACCCCAGGACAGTTTTTGAGGGCATGAGTCATTTACAGCCCTGCAGTCCTTGTGAATATTAGTGACCATTAGCAGTGGATTTAAAGCTGCTGTTTGAGGAAACGGCCTTAAGGTGGCAGCATTTCTACGTTGGCAACTCTGCTTGCTAGGGAAACAGAACCTTGCTGCAAGTTGTGCTTTTAGGTTGCAGATTAGAGTGGAATGTGTCAGGACAAACCCCCATAAGTTTTAGCCTCCTTAATTGTTGTTTGTGTCTTTAAGTTTTCATTTTTATCAGAGCAAATTGGATTTTAAAATGTCTTTTGTTCTAGCTGCACAGAATCTTGTTCATGTACACATATACATATATCTATTGATCTTTGTGTCCTTTTCCATGTAGGTTATTGTAGAGTGTTGAATAGACCACTCTTGGTATTCCATAGGTCTTTGGGGATGATATATTTTATATGTATTAGTATATGTTTGTTAACCCCAATATCCTAATTTGTCCATTCCTCACACATTTTCTTTGGCTTAACCATAAGTTTGTCTTCTCCATCTGAGATCGTCTTTCCCTATGGAAATATGTTCATTTTTATGAATTTTCAGATAACATAAGTGATATCGTAGAACATTTGTCTTTCGCAATCTGACTTACTTCACGTTGTGTGATTATCTCTAGGCTCATCCGTGGTGCTGCATATGCCATTCTTTTATTTTTTTTCGTGGCTAATATTCCATTCTGTACATATACCACTTCTTCTTTGTCCATTCATCTGTTTATGGAGCTTTTTTTTGCTTCCATGTCTTGGCTCTTTCAATATTGCTGCAGTGCACATTTGCCTGCCTCTGTCTTTCCGATTCTGGTGGTCTTAGGTTATAGGCCCAGAAGGTGCCCTGCCGCATCATACGGTAGCTCAATTTTTACCTTTTAAAGCAGCTGCATTCAGTTTTCATTAGTGCTGTTAGCACTTTACACCCCATCAGCAGCTAGAAGGTACACAGTTCCCTAAAACCTCTTCAGCATTTATAGTTTGTAGACTTTTTGCTGATGGTCATTTGACTGGTGTGAGCTGAAACCTTTGTGGACGTGGGATTTGCATGCAGCTAATAATTCCTTATACTGAGCTTTAGGCATGTCTTTTTTTTTCTTTTCCTTTTTTTTTAAAGAGTGAGTACAACTTCCCTCTCATATTGACTTCTTGAAAACTTTGTCATGTGTTGAAATTTCTTGCCTATTCCCTACCCCAGGACATTTTTTGAGGGCAGGTATCATTTACAGCCCCGCAGTCCTCGTGACTATTAAGCGACCATTAGCACTGTGTTTAAAGCTGCTGTTGTGGGAAACAGCCACAAGGCGGCAGCATTATTACGTTCTCAACTCTTGTTACTAGGGCAACAGAGTCTTCCTGGACGTCGTGTTCCTCGGTTGTAAATTAGAGTGGAATGTGCTGGGACAAGCCCCCAGAAGTTTATGTCTCCTTACTTATGTTCGTTTTTTAAATTTAATTTATCTTTCTTATTGGAGGAAATTTGATTAGAGTGTTGTGATTGTCTGGCTGTACAGAATCTGGTCAATGATTCATACATATGTCTGTTCATCTTTGGATCCTGTTACCATGTACGTTATTACAGAATGTTGAGTAGACCTCCCTTGGTATTTGGTAGGTGTTTTGTCATGATATATTTTATATGTATTGGTGATTATATAATTCATATAGTTTATATGTTATGTTTATATACATTTAACATACATTAGTATATGTATGCTACCCCCATAATCCTAATTTATCCATCCTCCCACCTTTCATTTTGGTTAACCATTAGTTTGTTTTATAAGTCTGTGAGTGTGTTTTTCTGTGGAAATATGTTCATTGGGAGCAATCTTAGGATGGATAACACGTATAAATGATATCATAGGATATTTGTCATTCCTTTTTGACTTACTTAACGTACTATGATTATTTCTAGGCTCATGTGTAGTCCTGAAAACGGCATTGTTCATTTTTTTCCCGAGGCTACTATTCCATTCGGTACGTACACCACTTCTTCTTTGTCCATTTATCTGTTGATGGACATTTTGTTTGCTTGCATGGCTTGGCTATTGTAAATATTGCTGCAGTGCATGTTTGCCTGTCTGTGCCTTTCCCATTCTGGTCTTCTTAGGGTATAGGCCCATTAGGGGATCGGCCGCATGATATGGTAGCTCAATTTTTACCTTTTAAACGCAGCTCCGTTCTGTTCTCATGATTAGCTGTTACCAGTTTACATCCAACCAACAGCATAGTGGGTATGCATTTCTCCCCCAACCCGTCAGCATGCATTGTTTGTAGACTTTTTACGGATGGCATTTTGAATATTGGGTGGTGAAATCTTTCTGTAGTTTGGATTTGCATCCAACCAATAATTCCTGATATTGAGCTTTTATCCATGTTCTTCTTTTTTTAAAACAACCGAGTGAGTAACACTTACCTCTTCAAATTGTTTTCTTGAAAAATTTTCCGTGTTGTGAACTTTCTTGGCCATTACCTACCCCAGAACATTTTTTGAGGACACGTGTCATTTACGGCCCTACAATTACTGTGAATCTCAAGTGACCCTTAGCCCTGTGTTTAAAGCTGCTGTTGTGGGAAACGGCCACAAGGCGGCAGCATTTCTCCATTCCCAAGTCTGGTTACTAGGGCAGCAGAGCCTTCCTGAAAGTTGTGTTCCTAGGTTGTAAATTAGAATGGGATGTGCCAGGGAAAACCCCAATAACTTTATGTCTCATTAATTGTTGTTCGTGGTTTTAATTTTTTAAATTGGGGTAATGAGCAGAATAGTGTTTGTTCTGGGTGTGCACAATCAGGTTCAATTGAACATTATATATATCTACTCATGTACAGATCCTCTTCCCATGTAAATTACTATTATTTTTTTAAATAAATTTATTTTATTTATTTACTTATTTTTGGCTGAGTTGGATCTTCGTTGCTGCATGTGGGCTTTCTCCAGTTGCGGTGAGCGGGGGCTACTCTCCGTTGCGGTGCACCGGCTTCTCACTGCAGTGGCTTCTCTTGTTGCGGAGCACGGGCTCTAGGCGTGTGGGCTTCAGTAGTTGTGGTGCATGGGCTCAGTAGTTATGGCTCATGGGCTCCAGAGCGTAGGCTCATTAGTTGTGGTGCACGGGCTTAGTTGCTCTGCTGCATGTGGGACCTTCCCGAACCAGGGATCGAACCTGTGTCCCCTGCATTGGCAGGTGGATTCTTAACCACGGTGCCACCAGGCAAGCCCCCGTGTAAATTATTACAGAGCGTTCAGTAGACCTCCCTTGGTATATGGTCGGTCTTTTTGATACGTGTGTTTAATATGTATTTGTATACGTACGGTAACCCTAATCTTAATGTGTCCATTCCTCCCACCTTTCCTTTTAGATAACCATAGTTTGTTTTCTAAGTCTGTGAGAGTCTTTCTCTGTGGAAATATGTTCATACGTGTCAGTTGTTAGGTAACAGCTAGGAGTGATATCACAGGTTATTTGTCGGCTGCTTTCCGACTTACCTCATGTTCTGTGATTATCTCTAGGCTCATCTATGGTGCTGCAAAGAGCAGTGTTTCATCCTTTTCCATGGCGAATATTGCATTGTGTACATGGACCACTTCTTCTTTGTGCGTTCATCTGTGGATGGACATTTTGGTTACTTCCAAGTCTTGGCAATGCTAAATATTGATGCAGTGCAGGATTGCCAGCCTGTGTCTTTTGGATTCTGGTCTTCTCAGGGATTAGGCCCAGCAGTGGGCCTACTAGATCATATGGTGGTTCAAATTTTTCCCTTTCAACGCACCTCCATTCTGTTCTCACTACTGGCTGTTACCAGTTTACATGCCACCAGCAACTAGAGGGTACACAGTTCTCTAAAACCCCTTCAGAATTTATTGTTTGTAGACTTTTTACTGATGGCATTTTGAGTGTTGGGTGGTGATACCTTCTTGTAGGTTGGATTTGCATGCGTCTAATAATTCCCGATATTGAGCTTTCATCTACGTTTTTTTTTAAGTAAAACAGAGAAACTCACCTCTTCAAATTGTTTCCTTGAAAAATTTGCCATGTTCCCTGAATTCCTGTGGCCATTACCTGCACCAGGACATTTTTTGAGGGCAGGTGTCCTTTACAGCCCTGTAGTAATTGTGAATATCACATGACCATTAGTTCTGCATTTAAAGCTGCTGTTGCAGGAAACGGCCACAAGGGGGCAGCATTTCTATATTCCCAACTCTGGTTACTAGGGCAACACAGCCTTCCTGGAAGTCCTGTTTGTAGGTTGTAAAGTAGAGTGG
Source organism: Eubalaena glacialis (assembly GCF_028564815.1). Taxonomy (NCBI): domain Eukaryota; kingdom Metazoa; phylum Chordata; class Mammalia; order Artiodactyla; family Balaenidae; genus Eubalaena; species Eubalaena glacialis. Next base: position 130,393,815 of record NC_083722.1, on the reverse strand, counting down.
AATGTGCCAGGACAAACCCCCAGAAACTATGTCTACTTATTTGTTGTTGATCTTCTCAGTTTAATTTTCATTTTTCTCAGAGCAAATTTGATTGCAATGTTGTGTTTGTTCTAGGTGTACAGAATGTCTTTCATTGATTCATATATCTTTTCATGTTTGGATCCTGTTCCGTAGAGATTATTACAGAATGTTGTGTAGACCTCTCTTGGTATTCGGTATGTCTGATGATTATATATTTTATAAGTATTAGCATATGTCTGTTAAACCCAATATCCTCCGTTATACATTCCTCACACCTTTCCGTTTGGTTAAGCACAAGCTTGTTTTCTGAACACGTGAGTGTCCTTCTCTGTGGAAATAGGTTCATTCCTATCAATTTTTACATAAGACCTATACGTGATATCATAGGATATGTGTCTCTCGCTTTCTGACTTACTTCAAGTTGTGTGATTGTCTGTAGCCTCGTCTATGGTGCTGCAAACGGCATTGTTTCATTCTTTTCTGTGTCTAATATTGCATTGTGTACATGGACCACTTTTTCGTCCATTCATCTGATGATGGACATTTTTGTTGCTTCCATGTCTTGGCTATTGTAAATACTGCTGCAATACACGATGTTCCATCCTGTGTCTTTTTGATTCTGGCTTTCACAGGTGACAGGCCCAATAGCGGGCCTTCCAGATCATATGGGGACTCAATTTTTACCTTTCAACGCACTGCCATTCTGTTCCTATTATTGGCGGTGACCAGTTTACATCCCACTTAGACCGAGAGGTTACGCTATTCTCCACAACTTCTTCAACATCTATTGTTTGTTGACGTTTTGCTGATGGTCATTCTGACTGGTGTGAGGTGATACGTTTGTGTAGATTGGATTTGCATGCGTCTAATAATTCCTGATGTTTTGCGTGTATCAATGTCCTTTTCATTTTTTTTTAAGATTCAGCTAAACTTACAACTTCAAATTTCCTTCTTGAAAAATTTGCCGCGTTTGGATTTTTTTGGCCATTCCCTCCCCAGGACAGTTTTTGAGGGCATGAGTCATTTACAGCCCTGCAGTCCTTGTGAATATCAGTGACCATTAGCAGTGGATTTAAAGCTGCTGTTTGAGGAAACGGCCTTAAGGTGGCAGCATTTCTACGTTGGCAACTCTGCTTGCTAGGGAAACAGAACCTTGCTGCAAGTTGTGCTTTTAGGTTGCAGATTAGAGTGGAATGTGTCAGGACAAACCCCCATAAGTTTTAGCCTCCTTAATTCTTGTTTGTGTCTTTAAGTTTTCATTTTTATCAGAGCAAATTGGATTTTAAAATGTCTTTTGTTCTAGCTGCACAGAATCTTGTTCATGTACACATATACATATATCTATTGATCTTTGTGTCCTTTTCCATGTAGGTTATTGTAGAGTGTTGAATAGACCACTCTTGGTATTCCATAGGTCTTTGGGGATGATATATTTTATATGTATTAGTATATGTTTGTTAACCCCAATATCCTAATTTGTCCATTCCTCACACCTTTTCTTTGGCTTAACCATAAGTTTGTCTTCTCCATCTGAGATCGTCTTTCCCTATGGAAATATGTTCATTTTTATGAATTTTCAGATAACATAAGTGATATCGTAGAACATTTGTCTTTCACAATCTGACTTACTTCACGTTGTGTGATTATCTCTAGGCTCATCCGTGGTGCTGCATATGCCATTCTTTTATTTTTTTTCGTGGCTAATATTCCATTCTGTACATATTACCACTTCTTCTTTGTCCATTCATCTGTTTATGGAGCTTTTTTTTGCTTCCATGTCTTGGCTCTTTCAATATTGCTGCAGTGCACATTTGCCTGCCTCTGTCTTTCCGATTCTGGTGGTCTTAGGTTATAGGCCCAGAAGGTGCCCTGCCACATCATACGGTAGCTCAATTTTTACCTTTTAAAGCAGCTGCATTCAGTTTTCATTAGTGCTGTTAGCACTTTACACCCCATCAGCAGCTAGAAGGTACACAGTTCCCTAAAACCTCTTCAGCATTTATAGTTTGTAGACTTTTTGCTGATGGTCATTTGACTGGTGTGAGCTGAAACCTTTGTGGACGTGGGATTTGCATGCAGCTAATAATTCCTTATACTGAGCTATAGGCATGTCTTTTTTTTTCTTTTCCTTTTTTTTTAAAGAGTGAGTACAACTTCCCTCTCATATTGACTTCTTGAAAACTTTGTCATGTGTTGAAATTTCTTGCCTATTCCCTACCCCAGGACATTTTTTGAGGGCAGGTATCATTTACAGCCCCGCAGTCCTCGTGACTATTAAGCGACCATTAGCACTGTGTTTAAAGCTGCTGTTGTGGGAAACAGCCACAAGGCGGCAGCATTATTACGTTCTCAACTCTTGTTACTAGGGCAACAGAGTCTTCTGGACCTCGTGTTCCTCGGTTGTAAATTAGAGTGGAATGTGCTGGGACAAGCCCCCAGAAGTTTATGTCTCCTTACTTATGTTCGTTTTTTAAATTTAATTTATATTTCTTATCGGAGGAAATTTGATTAGAGTGTTGTGATTGTCTGGCTGTACAGAATCTGGTCAATGATTCATACATATGTCTGTTCATCTTCGGATCCTGTTACCATGTACGTTATTACAGAATGTTGAGTAGACCTCCCTTGGTATTTGGTAGGTGTTTTGTCATGATATATTTTATATGTATTGGTGATTATATAATTCATATAGTTTATATGTTATATGTTTATATACATTTAACATACATTAGTATATGTATGCTACCCCCATAATCCTAATTTATCCATCCTCCCACCTTTCATTTTGGTTAACCATTAGTTTGTTTTATAAGTCTGTGAGTGTGTTTTTCTGTGGAAATATGTTCATTGGGAGCAATCTTAGGATGGATAACACGTATAAATGATATCATAGGATATTTGTCATTCCTTTTTGACTTACTTAACGTACTATGATTATTTCTAGGCTCATGTGTAGTCCTGAAAACGGCATTGTTCATTTTTTTCCCGAGGCTACTCTTCCATTCGGTACGTACACCACTTCTTCTTTGTCCATTTATCTGTTGATGGACATTTTGTTTGCTTGCATGGCTTGGCTATTGTAAATATTGCTGCAGTGCATGTTTGCCTGTCTGTGCCTTTCCCATTCTGGTCTTCTTAGGGTATAGGCCCATTAGGGGATCGGCCGCGTGATATGGTAGCTCAATTTTTACCTTTTAAACGCAGCTCCGTTCTGTTCTCATGATTAGCTGTTACCAGTTTACATCCAACCAACAGCATAGTGGGTATGCATTTCTCCCCCAACCCGTCAGCATGCATTGTTTGTAGACTTTTTACGGATGGCATTTTGAATATTGGGTGGTGAAATCTTTTTGTAGTTTGGATTTGCATCCAACCAATAATTCCTGATATTGAGCTTTTATCCATGTTCTTCTTTTTTTAAAACAACCGAGTGAGTAACACTTACCTCTTCAAATTGTTTTCTTGAAAAATTTTCCGTGTTGTGAACTTTCTTGGCCATTACCTACCCCAGGACATTTTTTGAGGACACGTGTCATTTACGGCCCTACAATTACTGTGAATCTCAAGTGACCCTTAGCCCTGTGTTTAAAGCTGCTGTTGTGGGAAACGGCCACAAGGCGGCAGCATTTCTCCATTCCCAAGTCTGGTTACTAGGGCAGCAGAGCCTTCCTGAAAGTTGTGTTCCTAGGTTGTAAATTAGAATGGGATGTGCCAGGGAAAACCCCAATAACTTTATGTCTCATTAATTGTTGTTCGTGGTTTTAATTTTTTAAATTGGGGTAATGAGCAGAATAGTGTTTGTTCTGGGTGTGCACAATCAGGTTCAATTGAACATTATATATATCTACTCATGTACAGATCCTCTTCCCATGTAAATTACTATTATTTTTTTAAATAAATTTATTTTATTTATTTATTTATTTTTGGCTGAGTTGGATCTTCTTTGCTGCATGTGGGCTTTCTCCAGTTGCGGTGAGCGGGGGCTACTCTCCGTTGCGGTGCACCAGCTTCTCACTGCAGTGGCTTCTCTTGTTGCGGAGCACGGGCTCTAGGCGTGTGGGCTTCAGTAGTTGTGGTGCATGGGCTCAGTAGTTATGGCTCATGGGCTCCAGAGCGTAGGCTCATTAGTTGTGGTGCACGGGCTTAGTTGCTCTGCTGCATGTGGGTCCTTCCCGAACCAGGGATCGAACCTGTGTCCCCTGCATTGGCAGGTGGATTCTTAACCACGGGGCCACCAGGCAAGCCCCCGTGTAAATTATTACAGAGCGTTCAGTAGACCTCCCTTGGTATATGGTCGGTCTTTTTGATACGTGTGTTTAATATGTATTTGTATACGTACGGTAACCCTAATCTTAATGTATCCATTCCTCCCACCTTTCCTTTTAGATAACCATAGTTTGTTTTCTAAGTCTGTGAGAGTCTTTCTCTGTGGAAATATGTTCATACGTGTCAGTTGTTAGGTAACAGCTAGGAGTGGTATCACAGGTTATTTGTCGGCTGCTTTCCGACTTACCTCATGTTCTGTGATTATCTCTAGGCTCATCTATGGTGCTGCAAAGAGCAGTGTTTCATCCTTTTCCATGGCGAATATTGCATTGTGTACATGGACCACTTCTTCTTTGTGCATTCATCTGTGGATGGACATTTTGGTTACTTCCAAGTCTTGGCAATGCTAAATATTGATGCAGTGCAGGATTGCCAGCCTGTGTCTTTTGGATTCTGGTCTTCTCAGGGATTAGGCCCAGCAGTGGGCCTACTAGATCATATGGTAGTTCAAATTTTTCCCTTTCAACGCACCTCCATTCTGTTCTCACTACTGGCTGTTACCAGTTTACATGCCACCAGCAACTAGAGGGTACACAGTTCTCTAAAACCCCTTCAGAATTTATTGTTTGTAGACTTTTTACTGATGGCATTTTGAGTGTTGGGTGGTGATACCTTCTTGTAGGTTGGATTTGCATGCGTCTAATAATTCCCGATATTGAGCTTTCATCTACGTTTTTTTTTTAAGTAAAACAGAGAAACTCACCTCTTCAAATTGTTTCCTTGAAAAATTTGCCATGTTCCCTGAATTCCTGTGGCCATTACCTGCACCAGGACATTTTTTGAGGGCAGGTGTCCTTTACAGCCCTGTAGTAATTGTGAATATCACATGACCATTAGTTCTGCATTTAAAGCTGCTGTTGCAGGAAACGGCCACAAGGGGGCAGCATTTCTATATTCCCAACTCTGGTTACTAGGGCAACACAGCCTTCCTGGAAGTCCTGTTTGTAGGTTGTAAAGTAGAGTGGAATGTGCCAGGACAAACCCCCAGAAACTATGTCTACTTATTTGTTGTTGATCTTCTCAGTTTAATTTTCATTTTTCTCAGAGCAAATTTGATTGCAATGTTGTGTTTGTTCTAGGTGTACAGAATGTCTTTCATTGATTCATATATCTTTTCATGTTTGGATCCTGTTCCATAGAGATTATTACAGAATGTTGTGTAGACCTCTCTTGGTATTCGGTATGTCTGATGATTATATATTTTATAAGTATTAGCATATGTCTGTTAAACCCAATATCCTCCGTTATACATTCCTCACACCTTTCCGTTTGGTTAAGCACAAGCTTGTTTTCTGAACACGTGAGTGTCCTTCTCTGTGGAAATAGGTTCATTCCTATCAATTTTTACATAAGACCTATACGTGATATCATAGGATATGTGTCTCTCGCTTTCTGACTTACTTCAAGTTGTGTGATTGTCTGTAGCCTCGTCTATGGTGCTGCAAACGGCATTGTTTCATTCTTTTCTGTGTCTAATATTGCATTGTGTACATGGACCACTTTTTCGTCCATTCATCTGATGATGGACATTTTTGTTGCTTCCATGTCTTGGCTATTGTAAATACTGCTGCAATACACGATGTTCCATCCTGTGTCTTTTTGATTCTGGCTTTCACAGGTGACAGGCCCAATAGTGGGCCTTCCGGATCATATGGGGACTCAATTTTTACCTTTCAACGCACTGCCATTCTGTTCCTATTATTGGCGGTGACCAGTTTACATCCCACTTAGACCGAGAGGTTACGCTATTCTCCACAACTTCTTCAACATCTATTGTTTGTTGACGTTTTGCTGATGGTCATTCTGACTGGTGTGAGGTGATACGTTTGTGTAGATTGGATTTGCATGCGTCTAATAATTCCTGATGTTTTGCGTGGATCAATGTCCTTTTCATTTTTTTTTAAGATTCAGCTAAACTTACAACTTCAAATTTCCTTCTTGAAAAATTTGCCGCGTTTGGATTTTTTTGGCCATTCCCTACCCCAGGACAGTTTTTGAGGGCATGAGTCATTTACAGCCCTGCAGTCCTTGTGAATATTAGTGACCATTAGCAGTGGATTTAAAGCTGCTGTTTGAGGAAACGGCCTTAAGGTGGCAGCATTTCTACGTTGCCAACTCTGCTTGCTAGGGAAACAGAACCTTGCTGCAAGTTGTGCTTTTAGGTTACAGATTAGAGTGGAATGTGTCAGGACAAACCCCCATAAGTTTTAGCCTCCTTAATTCTTGTTTGTGTCTTTAAGTTTTCATTTTTATCAGAGCAAATTGGATTTTAAAATGTCTTTTGTTCTAGCTGCACAGAATCTTGTTCATGTACACATATACATATATCTATTGATCTTTGTGTCCTTTTCCATGTAGGTTATTGTAGAGTGTTGAATAGACCACTCTTGGTATTCCATAGGTCTTTGGGGATGATATATTTTATATGTATTAGTATATGTTTGTTAACCCCAATATCCTAATTTGTCCATTCCTCACACCTTTTCTTTGGCTTAACCATAAGTTTGTCTTCTCCATCTGAGATCGTCTTTCCCTATGGAAATATGTTCATTTTTATGAATTTTCAGATAACATAAGTGATATCGTAGAACATTTGTCTTTCGCAATCTGACTTACTTCACGTTGTGTGATTATCTCTAGGCTCATCCGTGGTGCTGCATATGCCATTCTTTTATTTTTTTTCGTGGCTAATATTCCATTCTGTACATATACCACTTCTTCTTTGTCCATTCATCTGTTTATGGAGCTTTTTTTTGCTTCCATGTCTTGGCTCTTTCAATATTGCTGCAGTGCACATTTGCCTGCCTCTGTCTTTCCGATTCTGGTGGTCTTAGGTTATAGGCCCAGAAGGTGCCCTGCCGCATCATACGGTAGCTCAATTTTTACCTTTTAAAGCAGCTGCATTCAGTTTTCATTAGTGCTGTTAGCACTTTACACCCCATCAGCAGCTAGAAGGTACACAGTTCCCTAAAACCTCTTCAGCATTTATAGTTTGTAGACTTTTTGCTGATGGTCATTTGACTGGTGTGAGCTGAAACCTTTGTGGACGTGGGATTTGCATGCAGCTAATAATTCCTTATACTGAGCTATAGGCATGTCTTTTTTTTTCTTTTCCTTTTTTTTTAAAGAGTGAGTACAACTTCCCTCTCATATTGACTTCTTGAAAACTTTGTCATGTGTTGAAATTTCTTGCCTATTCCCTACCCCAGGACATTTTTTGAGGGCAGGTATCATTTACAGCCCCGCAGTCCTCGTGACTATTAAGCGACCATTAGCACTGTGTTTAAAGCTGCTGTTGTGGGAAACAGCCACAAGGCGGCAGCATTATTACGTTCTCAACTCTTGTTACTAGGGCAACAGAGTCTTCCTGGACGTCGTGTTCCTCGGTTGTAAATTAGAGTGGAATGTGCTGGGACAAGCCCCCAGAAGTTTATGTCTCCTTACTTATGTTCGTTTTTTAAATTTAATTTATCTTTCTTATTGGAGGAAATTTGATTAGAGTGTTGTGATTGTCTGGCTGTACAGAATCTGGTCAATGATTCATACATATGTCTGTTCATCTTCGGATCCTGTTACCATGTACGTTATTACAGAATGTTGAGTAGACCTCCCTTGGTATTTGGTAGGTGTTTTGTCATGATATATTTTATATGTATTGGTGATTATATAATTCATATAGTTTATATGTTATATGTTTATATACATTTAACATACATTAGTATATGTATGCTACCCCCATAATCCTAATTTATCCATCCTCCCACCTTTCATTTTGGTTAACCATTAGTTTGTTTTATCAGTCTGTGAGTGTGTTTTTCTGTGGAAATATGTTCATTGGGAGCAATCTTAGGATGGATAACACGTATAAATGATATCATAGGATATTTGTCATTCCTTTTTGACTTACTTAACGTACTATGATTATTTCTAGGCTCATGTGTAGTCCTGAAAACGGCATTGTTCATTTTTTTCCCGAGGCTACTATTCCATTCAGTACGTACACCACTTCTTCTTTGTCCATTTATCTGTTGATGGACATTTTGTTTGCTTGCATGGCTTGGCTATTGTAAATATTGCTGCAGTGCATGTTTGCCTGTCTGTGCCTTTCCCATTCTGGTCTTCTTAGGGTATAGGCCCATTAGGGGATCGGCCGCATGATATGGTAGCTCAATTTTTACCTTTTAAACGCAGCTCCGTTCTGTTCTCATGATTAGCTGTTACCAGTTTACATCCAACCAACAGCATAGTGGGTATGCATTTCTCCCCCAACCCGTCAGCATGCATTGTTTGTAGACTTTTTACGGATGGCATTTTGAATATTGGGTGGTGAAATCTTTTTGTAGTTTGGATTTGCATCCAACCAATAATTCCTGATATTGAGCTTTTATCCATGTTCTTCTTTTTTTAAAACAACCGAGTGAGTAACACTTACCTCTTCAAATTGTTTTCTTGAAAAATTTTCCGTGTTGTGAACTTTCTTGGCCATTACCTACCCCAGGACATTTTTTGAGGACACGTGTCATTTACGGCCCTACAATTACTGTGAATCTCAAGTGACCCTTAGCCCTGTGTTTAAAGCTGCTGTTGTGGGAAACGGCCACAAGGCGGCAGCATTTCTCCATTCCCAAGTCTGGTTACTAGGGCAGCAGAGCCTTCCTGAAAGTTGTGTTCCTAGGTTGTAAATTAGAATGGGATGTGCCAGGGAAAACCCCAATAACTTTATGTCTCATTAATTGTTGTTCGTGGTTTTAATTTTTTAAATTGGGGTAATGAGCAGAATAGTGTTTGTTCTGGGTGTGCACAATCAGGTTCAATTGAACATTATATATATCTACTCATGTACAGATCCTCTTCCCATGTAAATTACTATTATATTTTTAAATAAATTTATTTTATTTATTTATTTATTTTTGGCTGAGTTGGATCTTCGTTGCTGCATGTGGGCTTTCTCCAGTTGCGGTGAGCGGGGGCTACTCTCCGTTGCGGTGCACCGGCTTCTCACTGCAGTGGCTTCTCTTGTTGCGGAGCACGGGCTCTAGGCGTGTGGGCTTCAGTAGTTGTGGTGCATGGGCTCAGTAGTTATGGCTCATGGGCTCCAGAGCGTAGGCTCATTAGTTGTGGTGCACGGGCTTAGTTGCTCTGCTGCATGTGGGACCTTCCCGAACCAGGGATCGAACCTGTGTCCCCTGCATTGGCAGGTGGATTCTTAACCATGGTGCCACCAGGCAAGCCCCCGTGTAAATTATTACAGAGCGTTCAGTAGACCTCCCTTGGTATATGGTCGGTCTTTTTGATACGTGTGTTTAATATGTATTTGTATACGTACGGTAACCCTAATCTTAATGTATCCATTCCTCCCACCTTTCCTTTTAGATAACCATAGTTTGTTTTCTAAGTCTGTGAGAGTCTTTCTCTGTGGAAATATGTTCATACGTGTCAGTTGTTAGGTAACAGCTAGGAGTGATATCACAGGTTATTTGTCGGCTGCTTTCCGACTTACCTCATGTTCTGTGATTATCTCTAGGCTCATCTATGGTGCTGCAAAGAGCAGTGTTTCATCCTTTTCCATGGCGAATATTGCATTGTGTAGATGGACCACTTCTTCTTTGTGCATTCATCTGTGGATGGACATTTTGGTTACTTCCAAGTCTTGGCAATGCTAAATATTGATGCAGTGCAGGATTGCCAGCCTGTGTCTTTTGGATTCTGGTCTTCTCAGGGATTAGGCCCAGCAGTGGGCCTACTAGATCATATGGTGGTTCAAATTTTTCCCTTTCAACGCACCTCCATTCTGTTCTCACTACTGGCTGTTACCAGTTTACATGCCACCAGCAACTAGAGGGTACACAGTTCTCTAAAACCCCTTCAGAATTTATTGTTTGTAGACTTTTTACTGATGGCATTTTGAGTGTTGGGTGGTGATACCTTCTTGTAGGTTGGATTTGCATGCGTCTAATAATTCCCGATATTGAGCTTTCATCTACGTTTTTTTTTAAGTAAAACAGAGAAACTCACCTCTTCAAATTGTTTCCTTGAAAAATTTGCCATGTTCCCTGAATTCCTGTGGCCATTACCTGCACCAGGACATTTTTTGAGGGCAGGTGTCCTTTACAGCCCTGTAGTAATTGTGAATATCACATGACCATTAGTTCTGCATTTAAAGCTGCTGTTGCAGGAAACGGCCACAAGGGGGCAGCATTTCTATATTCCCAACTCTGGTTACTAGGGCAACACAGCCTTCCTGGAAGTCCTGTTTGTAGGTTGTAAAGTAGAGTGGAATGTGCCAGGACAAACCCCCAGAAACTATGTCTACTTATTTGTTGTTGATATTCTCAGTTTAATTTTCATTTTTCTCAGAGCAAATTTGATTGCAATGTTGTGTTTGTTCTAGGTGTACAGAATGTCTTTCATTGATTCATATATCTTTTCATGTTTGGATCCTGTTCCGTAGAGATTATTACAGAATGTTGTGTAGACCTCTCTTGGTATTCGGTATGTCTGATGATTATATATTTTATAAGTATTAGCATATGTCTGTTAAACCCAATATCCTCCGTTATACATTCCTCACACCTTTCCGTTTGGTTAAGCACAAGCTTGTTTTCTGAACACGTGAGTGTCCTTCTCTGTGGAAATAGGTTCATTCCTATCAATTTTTACATAAGACCTATACGTGATATCATAGGATATATGTCTCTCGCTTTCTGACTTACTTCAAGTTGTGTGATTGTCTGTAGCCTCGTCTATGGTGCTGCAAACGGCATTGTTTCATTCTTTTCTGTGTCTAATATTGCATTGTGTACATGGACCACTTTTTCGTCCATTCATCTGATGATGGACATTTTTGTTGCTTCCATGTCTTGGCTATTGTAAATACTGCTGCAATACACGATGTTCCATCCTGTGTCTTTTTGATTCTGGCTTTCACAGGTGACAGGCCCAATAGCGGGCCTTCCGGATCATATGGGGACTCAATTTTTACCTTTCAACGCACTGCCATTCTGTTCCTATTATTGGCGGTGACCAGTTTACATCCCACTTAGACCGAGAGGTTACGCTATTCTCCACAACTTCTTCAACATCTATTGTTTGTTGACGTTTTGCTGATGGTCATTCTGACTGGTGTGAGGTGATACGTTTGTGTAGATTGGATTTGCATGCGTCTAATAATTCCTGATGTTTTGCGTGGATCAATGTCCTTTTCATTTTTTTTTAAGATTCAGCTAAACTTACAACTTCAAATTTCCTTCTTGAAAAATTTGCCGCGTTTGGATTTTTTTGGCCATTCCCTACCCCAGGACAGTTTTTGAGGGCATGAGTCATTTACAGCCCTGCAGTCCTTGTGAATATCAGTGACCATTAGCAGTGGATTTAAAGCTGCTGTTTGAGGAAACGGCCTTAAGGTGGCAGCATTTCTACGTTGCCAACTCTGCTTGCTAGGGAAACAGAACCTTGCTGCAAGTTGTGCTTTTAGGTTGCAGATTAGAGTGGAATGTGTCAGGACAAACCCCCATAAGTTTTAGCCTCCTTAATTCTTGTTTGTGTCTTTAAGTTTTCATTTTTATCAGAGCAAATTGGATTTTAAAATGTCTTTTGTTCTAGCTGCACAGAATCTTGTTCATGTACACATATACATATATCTATTGATCTTTGTGTCCTTTTCCATGTAGGTTATTGTAGAGTGTTGAATAGACCACTCTTGGTATTCCATAGGTCTTTGGGGATGATATATTTTATATGTATTAGTATATGTTTGTTAACCCCAATATCCTAATTTGTCCATTCCTCACACCTTTTCTTTGGCTTAACCATAAGTTTGTCTTCTCCATCTGAGATCGTCTTTCCCTATGGAAATATGTTCATTTTTATGAATTTTCAGATAACATAAGTGATATCGTAGAACATTTGTCTTTCGCAATCTGACTTACTTCACGTTGTGTGATTATCTCTAGGCTCATCCGTGGTGCTGCATATGCCATTCTTTTATTTTTTTTCGTGGCTAATATTCCATTCTGTACATATACCACTTCTTCTTTGTCCATTCATCTGTTTATGGAGCTTTTTTTTGCTTCCATGTCTTGGCTCTTTCAATATTGCTGCAGTGCACATTTGCCTGCCTCTGTCTTTCCGATTCTGGTGGTCTTAGGTTATAGGCCCAGAAGGTGCCCTGCCGCATCATACGGTAGCTCAATTTTTACCTTTTAAAGCAGCTGCATTCAGTTTTCATTAGTGCTGTTAGCACTTTACACCCCATCAGCAGCTAGAAGGTACACAGTTCCCTAAAACCTCTTCAGCATTTATAGTTTGTAGACTTTTTGCTGATGGTCATTTGACTGGTGTGAGTTGAAACATTTGTGGACGTGGGATGTGCATGCAGCTAATAATTTCTTATATTGAGCTATAGGCATGTCTTTTTTTTCTTTTCCTTTTTTTTTTAAAGAGTGAGTACAACTTCCCTCTCATATTGACTTCTTGAAAACTTTGTCATGTGTTGAAATTTCTTGCCTATTCCCTACCCCAGGACATTTTTTGAGGGCAGGTATCATTTACAGCCCCGCAGTCCTCGTGACTATTAAGCGACCATTAGCACTGTGTTTAAAGCTGCTGTTGTGGGAAACAGCCACAAGGCGGCAGCATTATTACGTTCTCAACTCTTGTTACTAGGGCAACAGAGTCTTCTGGACCTCGTGTTCCTCGGTTGTAAATTAGAGTGGAATGTGCTGGGACAAGCCCCCAGAAGTTTATGTCTCCTTACTTATGTTCGTTTTTTAAATTTAATTTATATTTCTTATCGGAGGAAATTTGATTAGAGTGTTGTGATTGTCTGGCTGTACAGAATCTGGTCAATGATTCATACATATGTCTGTTCATCTTCGGATCCTGTTACCATGTACGTTATTACAGAATGTTGAGTAGACCTCCCTTGGTATTTGGTAGGTGTTTTGTCATGATATATTTTATATGTATTGGTGATTATATAATTCATATAGTTTATATGTTATATGTTTATATACATTTAACATACATTAGTATATGTATGCTACCCCCATAATCCTAATTTATCCATCCTCCCACCTTTCATTTTGGTTAACCATTAGTTTGTTTTATAAGTCTGTGAGTGTGTTTTTCTGTGGAAATATGTTCATTGGGAGCAATCTTAGGATGGATAACACGTATAAATGATATCATAGGATATTTGTCATTCCTTTTTGACTTACTTAACGTACTATGATTATTTCTAGGCTCATGTGTAGTCCTGAAAACGGCATTGTTCATTTTTTTCCCGAGGCTACTATTCCATTCGGTACGTACACCACTTCTTCTTTGTCCATTTATCTGTTGATGGACATTTTGTTTGCTTGCATGGCTTGGCTATTGTAAATATTGCTGCAGTGCATGTTTGCCTGTCTGTGCCTTTCCCATTCTGGTCTTCTTAGGGTATAGGCCCATTAGGGGATCGGCCGCATGATATGGTAGCTCAATTTTCACCTTTTAAACGCAGCTCCGTTCTGTTCTCATGATTAGCTGTTACCAGTTTACATCCAACCAACAGCATAGTGGGTATGCATTTCTCCCCCAACCCGTCAGCATGCATTGTTTGTAGACTTTTTACGGATGGCATTTTGAATATTGGGTGGTGAAATCTTTCTGTAGTTTGGATTTGCATCCAACCAATAATTCCTGATATTGAGCTTTTATCCATGTTCTTCTTTTTTTAAAACAACCGAGTGAGTAACACTTACCTCTTCAAATTGTTTTCTTGAAAAATTTTCCGTGTTGTGAACTTTCTTGGCCATTACCTACCCCAGGACATTTTTTGAGGACACGTGTCATTTACGGCCCTACAATTACTGTGAATCTCAAGTGACCCTTAGCCCTGTGTTTAAAGCTGCTGTTGTGGGAAACGGCCACAAGGCGGCAGCATTTCTCCATTCCCAAGTCTGGTTACTAGGGCAGCAGAGCCTTCCTGAAAGTTGTGTTCCTAGGTTGTAAATTAGAATGGGATGTGCCAGGGAAAACCCCAATAACTTTATGTCTCATTAATTGTTGTTCGTGGTTTTAATTTTTTAAATTGGGGTAATGAGCAGAATAGTGTTTGTTCTGGGTGTGCACAATCAGGTTCAATTGAACATTATATATATCTACTCATGTACAGATCCTCTTCCCATGTAAATTACTATTATATTTTTAAATAAATTTATTTTATTTATTTATTTATTTTTGGCTGAGTTGGATCTTCGTTGCTGCATGTGGGCTTTCTCCAGTTGCGGTGAGCGGGGGCTACTCTCCGTTGCGGTGCACCGGCTTCTCACTGCAGTGGCTTCTCTTGTTGCGGAGCACGGGCTCTAGGCGTGTGGGCTTCAGTAGTTGTGGTGCATGGGCTCAGTAGTTATGGCTCATGGGCTCCAGAGCGTAGGCTCATTAGTTGTGGTGCACGGGCTTAGTTGCTCTGCTGCATGTGGGACCTTCCCGAACCAGGGATCGAACCTGTGTCCCCTGCATTGGCAGGTGGATTCTTAACCACGGTGCCACCAGGCAAGCCCCCGTGTAAATTATTACAGAGCGTTCAGTAGACCTCCCTTGGTATATGGTCGGTCTTTTTGATACGTGTGTTTAATATGTATTTGTATACGTACGGTAACCCTAATCTTAATGTATCCATTCCTCCCACCTTTCCTTTTAGATAACCATAGTTTGTTTTCTAAGTCTGTGAGAGTCTTTCTCTGTGGAAATATGTTCATACGTGTCAGTTGTTAGGTAACAGCTAGGAGTGATATCACAGGTTATTTGTCGGCTGCTTTCCGACTTACCTCATGTTCTGTGATTATCTCTAGGCTCATCTATGGTGCTGCAAAGAGCAGTGTTTCATCCTTTTCCAATGCGAATATTGCATTGTGTAGATGGACCACTTCTTCTTTGTGCATTCATCTGTGGATGGACATTTTGGTTACTTCCAAGTCTTGGCAATGCTAAATATTGATGCAGTGCAGGATTGCCAGCCTGTGTCTTTTGGATTCTGGTCTTCTCAGGGATTAGGCCCAGCAGTGGGCCTACTAGATCATATGGTGGTTCAAATTTTTCCCTTTCAACGCACCTCCATTCTGTTCTCACTACTGGCTGTTACCAGTTTACATGCCACCAGCAACTAGAGGGTACACAGTTCTCTAAAACCCCTTCAGAATTTATTGTTTGTAGACTTTTTACTGATGGCATTTTGAGTGTTGGGTGGTGATACCTTCTTGTAGGTTGGATTTGCATGCGTCTAATAATTCCCGATATTGAGCTTTCATCTACGTTTTTTTTTAAGTAAAACAGAGAAACTCACCTCTTCAAATTGTTTCCTTGAAAAATTTGCCATGTTCCCTGAATTCCTGTGGCCATTACCTGCACCAGGACATTTTTTGAGGGCAGGTGTCCTTTACAGCCCTGTAGTAATTGTGAATATCACATGACCATTAGTTCTGCATTTAAAGCTGCTGTTGCAGGAAACGGCCACAAGGGGGCAGCATTTCTATATTCCCAACTCTGGTTACTAGGGCAACACAGCCTTCCTGGAAGTCCTGTTTGTAGGTTGTAAAGTAGAGTGGAATGTGCCAGGACAAACCCCCAGAAACTATGTCTACTTATTTGTTGTTGATATTCTCAGTTTAATTTTCATTTTTCTCAGAGCAAATTTGATTGCAATGTTGTGTTTGTTCTAGGTGTACAGAATGTCTTTCATTGATTCATATATCTTTTCATGTTTGGATCCTGTTCCGTAGAGATTATTACAGAATGTTGTGTAGACCTCTCTTGGTATTCGGTATGTCTGATGATTATATATTTTATAAGTATTAGCATATGTCTGTTAAACCCAATATCCTCCGTTATACATTCCTCACACCTTTCCGTTTGGTTAAGCACAAGCTTGTTTTCTGAACACGTGAGTGTCCTTCTCTGTGGAAATAGGTTCATTCCTATCAATTTTTACATAAGACCTATACGTGATATCATAGGATATGTGTCTCTCGCTTTCTGACTTACTTCAAGTTGTGTGATTGTCTGTAGCCTCGTCTATGGTGCTGCAAACGGCATTGTTTCATTCTTTTCTGTGTCTAATATTGCATTGTGTACATGGACCACTTTTTCGTCCATTCATCTGATGATGGACATTTTTGTTGCTTCCATGTCTTGGCTATTGTAAATACTGCTGCAATACACGATGTTCCATCCTGTGTCTTTTTGATTCTGGCTTTCACAGGTGACAGGCCCAATAGCGGGCCTTCCGGATCATATGGGGACTCAATTTTTACCTTTCAACGCACTGCCATTCTGTTCCTATTATTGGCGGTGACCAGTTTACATCCCACTTAGACCGAGAGGTTACGCTATTCTCCACAACTTCTTCAACATCTATTGTTTGTTGACGTTTTGCTGATGGTCATTCTGACTGGTGTGAGGTGATACGTTTGTGTAGATTGGATTTGCATGCGTCTAATAATTCCTGATGTTTTGCGTGGATCAATGTCCTTTTCATTTTTTTTTAAGATTCAGCTAAACTTACAACTTCAAATTTCCTTCTTGAAAAATTTGCCGCGTTTGGATTTTTTTGGCCATTCCCTCCCCAGGACAGTTTTTGAGGGCATGAGTCATTTACAGCCCTGCAGTCCTTGTGAATATCAGTGACCATTAGCAGTGGATTTAAAGCTGCTGTTTGAGGAAACGGCCTTAAGGTGGCAGCATTTCTACGTTGGCAACTCTGCTTGCTAGGGAAACAGAACCTTGCTGCAAGTTGTGCTTTTAGGTTGCAGATTAGAGTGGAATGTGTCAGGACAAACCCCCATAAGTTTTAGCCTCCTTAATTCTTGTTTGTGTCTTTAAGTTTTCATTTTTATCAGAGCAAATTGGATTTTAAAATGTCTTTTGTTCTAGCTGCACAGAATCTTGTTCATGTACACATATACATATATCTATTGATCTTTGTGTCCTTTTCCATGTAGGTTATTGTAGAGTGTTGAATAGACCACTCTTGGTATTCCATAGGTCTTTGGGGATGATATATTTTATATGTATTAGTATATGTTTGTTAACCCCAATATCCTAATTTGTCCATTCCTCACACCTTTTCTTTGGCTTAACCATAAGTTTGTCTTCTCCATCTGAGATCGTCTTTCCCTATGGAAATATGTTCATTTTTATGAATTTTCAGATAACATAAGTGATATCGTAGAACATTTGTCTTTCGCAATCTGACTTACTTCACGTTGTGTGATTATCTCTAGGCTCATCCGTGGTGCTGCATATGCCATTCTTTTATTTTTTTTCGTGGCTAATATTCCATTCTGTACATATACCACTTCTTCTTTGTCCATTCATCTGTTTATGGAGCTTTTTTTTGCTTCCATGTCTTGGCTCTTTCAATATTGCTGCAGTGCACATTTGCCTGCCTCTGTCTTTCCGATTCTGGTGGTCTTAGGTTATAGGCCCAGAAGGTGCCCTGCCGCATCATACGGTAGCTCAATTTTTACCTTTTAAAGCAGCTGCATTCAGTTTTCATTAGTGCTGTTAGCACTTTACACCCCATCAGCAGCTAGAAGGTACACAGTTCCCTAAAACCTCTTCAGCATTTATAGTTTGTAGACTTTTTGCTGATGGTCATTTGACTGGTGTGAGCTGAAACCTTTGTGGACGTGGGATTTGCATGCAGCTAATAATTCCTTATACTGAGCTATAGGCATGTCTTTTTTTTTCTTTTCCTTTTTTTTTAAAGAGTGAGTACAACTTCCCTCTCATATTGACTTCTTGAAAACTTTGTCATGTGTTGAAATTTCTTGCCTATTCCCTACCCCAGGACATTTTTTGAGGGCAGGTATCATTTACAGCCCCGCAGTCCTCGTGACTATTAAGCGACCATTAGCACTGTGTTTAAAGCTGCTGTTGTGGGAAACAGCCACAAGGCGGCAGCATTATTACGTTCTCAACTCTTGTTACTAGGGCAACAGAGTCTTCCTGGACGTCGTGTTCCTCGGTTGTAAATTAGAGTGGAATGTGCTGGGACAAGCCCCCAGAAGTTTATGTCTCCTTACTTATGTTCGTTTTTTAAATTTAATTTATCTTTCTTATTGGAGGAAATTTGATTAGAGTGTTGTGATTGTCTGGCTGTACAGAATCTGGTCAATGATTCATACATATGTCTGTTCATCTTCGGATCCTGTTACCATGTACGTTATTACAGAATGTTGAGTAGACCTCCCTTGGTATTTGGTAGGTGTTTTGTCATGATATATTTTATATGTATTGGTGATTATATAATTCATATAGTTTATATGTTATGTTTATATACATTTAACATACATTAGTATATGTATGCTACCCCCATAATCCTAATTTATCCATCCTCCCACCTTTCATTTTGGTTAACCATTAGTTTGTTTTATAAGTCTGTGAGTGTGTTTTTCTGTGGAAATATGTTCATTGGGAGCAATCTTAGGATGGATAACACGTATAAATGATATCATAGGATATTTGTCATTCCTTTTTGACTTACTTAACGTACTATGATTATTTCTAGGCTCATGTGTAGTCCTGAAAACGGCATTGTTCATTTTTTTCCCGAGGCTACTATTCCATTCGGTACGTACACCACTTCTTCTTTGTCCATTTATCTGTTGATGGACATTTTGTTTGCTTGCATGGCTTGGCTATTGTAAATATTGCTGCAGTGCATGTTTGCCTGTCTGTGCCTTTCCCATTCTGGTCTTCTTAGGGTATAGGCCCATTAGGGGATCGGCCGCATGATATGGTAGCTCAATTTTTACCTTTTAAACGCAGCTCCGTTCTGTTCTCATGATTAGCTGTTACCAGTTTACATCCAACCAACAGCATAGTGGGTATGCATTTCTCCCCCAACCCGTCAGCATGCATTGTTTGTAGACTTTTTACGGATGGCATTTTGAATATTGGGTGGTGAAATCTTTCTGTAGTTTGGATTTGCATCCAACCAATAATTCCTGATATTGAGCTTTTATCCATGTTCTTCTTTTTTTAAAACAACCGAGTGAGTAACACTTACCTCTTCAAATTGTTTTCTTGAAAAATTTTCCGTGTTGTGAACTTTCTTGGCCATTACCTACCCCAGGACATTTTTTGAGGACACGTGTCATTTACGGCCCTACAATTACTGTGAATCTCAAGTGACCCTTAGCCCTGTGTTTAAAGCTGCTGTTGTGGGAAACGGCCACAAGGCGGCAGCATTTCTCCATTCCCAAGTCTGGTTACTAGGGCAGCAGAGCCTTCCTGAAAGTTGTGTTCCTAGGTTGTAAATTAGAATGGGATGTGCCAGGGAAAACCCCAATAACTTTATGTCTCATTAATTGTTGTTCGTGGTTTTAATTTTTTAAATTGGGGTAATGAGCAGAATAGTGTTTGTTCTGGGTGTGCACAATCAGGTTCAATTGAACATTATATATATCTACTCATGTACAGATCCTCTTCCCATGTAAATTACTATTATTTTTTTTAATAAATTTATTTTATTTATTTACTTATTTTTGGCTGAGTTGGATCTTCGTTGCTGCATGTGGGCTTTCTCCAGTTGCGGTGAGCGGGGGCTACTCTCCGTTGCGGTGCACCGGCTTCTCACTGCAGTGGCTTCTCTTGTTGCGGAGCACGGGCTCTAGGCATGTGGGCTTCAGTAGTTGTGGTGCATGGGCTCAGTAGTTATGGCTCATGGGCTCCAGAGCGTAGGCTCATTAGTTGTGGTGCACGGGCTTAGTTGCTCTGCTGCATGTGGGACCTTCCCGAACCAGGGATCGAACCTGTGTCCCCTGCATTGGCAGGTGGATTCTTAACCACGGTGCCACCAGGCAAGCCCCCGTGTAAATTATTACAGAGCGTTCAGTAGACCTCCCTTGGTATATGGTCGGTCTTTTTGATACGTGTGTTTAATATGTATTTGTATACGTACGGTAACCCTAATCTTAATGTGTCCATTCCTCCCACCTTTCCTTTTAGATAACCATAGTTTGTTTTCTAAGTCTGTGAGAGTCTTTCTCTGTGGAAATATGTTCATACGTGTCAGTTGTTAGGTAACAGCTAGGAGTGATATCACAGGTTATTTGTCGGCTGCTTTCCGACTTACCTCATGTTCTGTGATTATCTCTAGGCTCATCTATGGTGCTGCAAAGAGCAGTGTTTCATCCTTTTCCATGGCGAATATTGCATTGTGTACATGGACCACTTCTTCTTTGTGCATTCATCTGTGGATGGACATTTTGGTTACTTCCAAGTCTTGGCAATGCTAAATATTGATGCAGTGCAGGATTGCCAGCCTGTGTCTTTTGGATTCTGGTCTTCTCAGGGATTAGGCCCAGCAGTGGGCCTACTAGATCATATGGTGGTTCAAATTTTTCCCTTTCAACGCACCTCCATTCTGTTCTCACTACTGGCTGTTACCAGTTTACATGCCACCAGCAACTAGAGGGTACACAGTTCTCTAAAACCCCTTCAGAATTTATTGTTTGTAGACTTTTTACTGATGGCATTTTGAGTGTTGGGTGGTGATACCTTCTTGTAGGTTGGATTTGCATGCGTCTAATAATTCCCGATATTGAGCTTTCATCTACGTTTTTTTTTTAAGTAAAACAGAGAAACTCACCTCTTCAAATTGTTTCCTTGAAAAATTTGCCATGTTCCCTGAATTCCTGTGGCCATTACCTGCACCAGGACATTTTTTGAGGGCAGGTGTCCTTTACAGCCCTGTAGTAATTGTGAATATCACATGACCATTAGTTCTGCATTTAAAGCTGCTGTTGCAGGAAACGGCCACAAGGGGGCAGCATTTCTATATTCCCAACTCTGGTTACTAGGGCAACACAGCCTTCCTGGAAGTCCTGTTTGTAGGTTGTAAAGTAGAGTGGAATGTGCCAGGACAAACCCCCAGAAACTATGTCTACTTATTTGTTGTTGATATTCTCAGTTTAATTTTCATTTTTCTCAGAGCAAATTTGATTGCAATGTTGTGTTTGTTCTAGGTGTACAGAATGTCTTTCATTGATTCATATATCTTTTCATGTTTGGATCCTGTTCCGTAGAGATTATTACAGAATGTTGTGTAGACCTCTCTTGGTATTCGGTATGTCTGATGATTATATATTTTATAAGTATTAGCATATGTCTGTTAAACCCAATATCCTCCGTTATACATTCCTCACACCTTTCCGTTTGGTTAAGCACAAGCTTGTTTTCTGAACACGTGAGTGTCCTTCTCTGTGGAAATAGGTTCATTCCTATCAATTTTTAGATAAGACCTATACGTGATATCATAGGATATGTGTCTCTCGCTTTCTGACTTACTTCAAGTTGTGTGATTGTCTGTAGCCTCGTCTATGGTGCTGCAAACGGCATTGTTTCATTCTTTTCTGTGTCTAATATTGCATTGTGTACATGGACCACTTTTTCGTCCATTCATCTGATGATGGACATTTTTGTTGCTTCCATGTCTTGGCTATTGTAAATACTGCTGCAATACACGATGTTCCATCCTGTGTCTTTTTGATTCTGGCTTTCACAGGTGACAGGCCCAATAGCGGGCCTTCCGGATCATATGGGGACTCAATTTTTACCTTTCAACGCACTGCCATTCTGTTCCTATTATTGGCGGTGACCAGTTTACATCCCACTTAGACCGAGAGGTTACGCTATTCTCCACAACTTCTTCAACATCTATTGTTTGTTGACGTTTTGCTGATGGTCATTCTGACTGGTGTGAGGTGATACGTTTGTGTAGATTGGATTTGCATGCGTCTAATAATTCCTGATGTTTTGCGTGTATCAATGTCCTTTTCATTTTTTTTTAAGATTCAGCTAAACTTACAACTTCAAATTTCCTTCTTGAAAGATTTGCCGCGTTTGGATTTTTTTGGCCATTCCCTACCCCAGGACAGTTTTTGAGGGCATGAGTCATTTACAGCCCTGCAGTCCTTGTGAATATCAGTGACCATTAGCAGTGGATTTAAAGCTGCTGTTTGAGGAAACGGCCTTAAGGTGGCAGCATTTCTACGTTGCCAACTCTGCTTGCTAGGGAAACAGAACCTTGCTGCAAGTTGTGCTTTTAGGTTGCAGATTAGAGTGGAATGTGTCAGGACAAACCCCCATAAGTTTTAGCCTCCTTAATTCTTGTTTGTGTCTTTAAGTTTTCATTTTTATCAGAGCAAATTGGATTTTAAAATGTCTTTTGTTCTAGCTGCACAGAATCTTGTTCATGTACACATATACATATATCTATTGATCTTTGTGTCCTTTTCCATGTAGGTTATTGTAGAGTGTTGAATAGACCACTCTTGGTATTCCATAGGTCTTTGGGGATGATATATTTTATATGTATTAGTATATGTTTGTTAACCCCAATATCCTAATTTGTCCATTCCTCACACCTTTTCTTTGGCTTAACCATAAGTTTGTCTTCTCCATCTGAGATCGTCTTTCCCTATGGAAATATGTTCATTTTTATGAATTTTCAGATAACATAAGTGATATCGTAGAACATTTGTCTTTCGCAATCTGACTTACTTCACGTTGTGTGATTATCTCTAGGCTCATCCGTGGTGCTGCATATGCCATTCTTTTATTTTTTTTCGTGGCTAATATTCCATTCTGTGCATATACCACTTCTTTGTCCATTCATCTGTTTATGGAGCTTTTTTTTGCTTCCATGTCTTGGCTCTTTCAATATTGCTGCAGTGCACATTTGCCTGCCTCTGTCTTTCCGATTCTGGTGGTCTTAGGTTATAGGCCCAGAAGGTGCCCTGCCGCATCATACGGTAGCTCAATTTTTACCTTTTAAAGCAGCTGCATTCAGTTTTCATTAGTGCTGTTAGCACTTTACACCCCATCAGCAGCTAGAAGGTACACAGTTCCCTAAAACCTCTTCAGCATTTATAGTTTGTAGACTTTTTGCTGATGGTCATTTGACTGGTGTGAGCTGAAACCTTTGTGGACGTGGGATTTGCATGCAGCTAATAATTCCTTATACTGAGCTATAGGCATGTCTTTTTTTTTCTTTTCCTTTTTTTTTAAAGAGTGAGTACAACTTCCCTCTCATATTGACTTCTTGAAAACTTTGTCATGTGTTGAAATTTCTTGCCTATTCCCTACCCCAGGACATTTTTTGAGGGCAGGTATCATTTACAGCCCCGCAGTCCTCGTGACTATTAAGCGACCATTAGCACTGTGTTTAAAGCTGCTGTTGTGGGAAACAGCCACAAGGCGGCAGCATTATTACGTTCTCAACTCTTGTTACTAGGGCAACAGAGTCTTCCTGGACGTCGTGTTCCTCGGTTGTAAATTAGAGTGGAATGTGCTGGGACAAGCCCCCAGAAGTTTATGTCTCCTTACTTATGTTCGTTTTTTAAATTTAATTTATCTTTCTTATTGGAGGAAATTTGATTAGAGTGTTGTGATTGTCTGGCTGTACAGAATCTGGTCAATGATTCATACATATGTCTGTTCATCTTCGGATCCTGTTACCATGTACGTTATTACAGAATGTTGAGTAGACCTCCCTTGGTATTTGGTAGGTGTTTTGTCATGATATATTTTATATGTATTGGTGATTATATAATTCATATAGTTTATATGTTATGTTTATATACATTTAACATACATTAGTATATGTATGCTACCCCCATAATCCTAATTTATCCATCCTCCCACCTTTCATTTTGGTTAACCATTAGTTTGTTTTATAAGTCTGTGAGTGTGTTTTTCTGTGGAAATATGTTCATTGGGAGCAATCTTAGGATGGATAACACGTATAAATGATATCATAGGATATTTGTCATTCCTTTTTGACTTACTTAACGTACTATGATTATTTCTAGGCTCATGTGTAGTCCTGAAAACGGCATTGTTCATTTTTTTCCCGAGGCTACTATTCCATTCGGTACGTACACCACTTCTTCTTTGTCCATTTATCTGTTGATGGACATTTTGTTTGCTTGCATGGCTTGGCTATTGTAAATATTGCTGCAGTGCATGTTTGCCTGTCTGTGCCTTTCCCATTCTGGTCTTCTTAGGGTATAGGCCCATTAGGGGATCGGCCGCATGATATGGTAGCTCAATTTTTACCTTTTAAACGCAGCTCCGTTCTGTTCTCATGATTAGCTGTTACCAGTTTACATCCAACCAACAGCATAGTGGGTATGCATTTCTCCCCCAACCCGTCAGCATGCATTGTTTGTAGACTTTTTACGGATGGCATTTTGAATATTGGGTGGTGAAATCTTTCTGTAGTTTGGATTTGCATCCAACCAATAATTCCTGATATTGAGCTTTTATCCATGTTCTTCTTTTTTTAAAACAACCGAGTGAGTAACACTTACCTCTTCAAATTGTTTTCTTGAAAAATTTTCCGTGTTGTGAACTTTCTTGGCCATTACCTACCCCAGGACATTTTTTGAGGACACGTGTCATTTACGGCCCTACAATTCCTGTGAATCTCAAGTGACCCTTAGCCCTGTGTTTAAAGCTGCTGTTGTGGGAAACGGCCACAAGGCGGCAGCATTTCTCCATTCCCAAGTCTGGTTACTAGGGCAGCAGAGCCTTCCTGAAAGTTGTGTTCCTAGGTTGTAAATTAGAATGGGATGTGCCAGGGAAAACCCCAATAACTTTATGTCTCATTAATTGTTGTTCGTGGTTTTAATTTTTTAAATTGGGGTAATGAGCAGAATAGTGTTTGTTCTGGGTGTGCACAATCAGGTTCAATTGAACATTATATATATCTACTCATGTACAGATCCTCTTCCCATGTAAATTACTATTATTTTTTTTAATAAATTTATTTTATTTATTTACTTATTTTTGGCTGAGTTGGATCTTCGTTGCTGCATGTGGGCTTTCTCCAGTTGCGGTGAGCGGGGGCTACTCTCCGTTGCGGTGCACCGGCTTCTCACTGCAGTGGCTTCTCTTGTTGCGGAGCACGGGCTCTAGGCATGTGGGCTTCAGTAGTTGTGGTGCATGGGCTCAGTAGTTATGGCTCATGGGCTCCAGAGCGTAGGCTCATTAGTTGTGGTGCACGGGCTTAGTTGCTCTGCTGCATGTGGGACCTTCCCGAACCAGGGATCGAACCTGTGTCCCCTGCATTGGCAGGTGGATTCTTAACCACGGTGCCACCAGGCAAGCCCCCGTGTAAATTATTACAGAGCGTTCAGTAGACCTCCCTTGGTATATGGTCGGTCTTTTTGATACGTGTGTTTAATATGTATTTGTATACGTACGGTAACCCTAATCTTAATGTGTCCATTCCTCCCACCTTTCCTTTTAGATAACCATAGTTTGTTTTCTAAGTCTGTGAGAGTCTTTCTCTGTGGAAATATGTTCATACGTGTCAGTTGTTAGGTAACAGCTAGGAGTGATATCACAGGTTATTTGTCGGCTGCTTTCCGACTTACCTCATGTTCTGTGATTATCTCTAGGCTCATCTATGGTGCTGCAAAGAGCAGTGTTTCATCCTTTTCCATGGCGAATATTGCATTGTGTACATGGACCACTTCTTCTTTGTGCATTCATCTGTGGATGGACATTTTGGTTACTTCCAAGTCTTGGCAATGCTAAATATTGATGCAGTGCAGGATTGCCAGCCTGTGTCTTTTGGATTCTGGTCTTCTCAGGGATTAGGCCCAGCAGTGGGCCTACT
Source organism: Eubalaena glacialis (assembly GCF_028564815.1). Taxonomy (NCBI): domain Eukaryota; kingdom Metazoa; phylum Chordata; class Mammalia; order Artiodactyla; family Balaenidae; genus Eubalaena; species Eubalaena glacialis. The sequence continues at coordinate 130,367,795 of NC_083722.1, read as the reverse complement.
AGATCATATGGTGGTTCAAATTTTTCCCTTTCAACGCACCTCCATTCTGTTCTCACTACTGGCTGTTACCAGTTTACATGCCACCAGCAACTAGAGGGTACACAGTTCTCTAAAACCCCTTCAGAATTTATTGTTTGTAGACTTTTTACTGATGGCATTTTGAGTGTTGGGTGGTGATACCTTCTTGTAGGTTGGATTTGCATGCGTCTAATAATTCCCGATATTGAGCTTTCATCTACGTTTTTTTTTAAGTAAAACAGAGAAACTCACCTCTTCAAATTGTTTCCTTGAAAAATTTGCCATGTTCCCTGAATTCCTGTGGCCATTACCTGCACCAGGACATTTTTTGAGGGCAGGTGTCCTTTACAGCCCTGTAGTAATTGTGAATATCACATGACCATTAGTTCTGCATTTAAAGCTGCTGTTGCAGGAAACGGCCACAAGGGGGCAGCATTTCTATATTCCCAACTCTGGTTACTAGGGCAACACAGCCTTCCTGGAAGTCCTGTTTGTAGGTTGTAAAGTAGAGTGGAATGTGCCAGGACAAACCCCCAGAAACTATGTCTACTTATTTGTTGTTGATATTCTCAGTTTAATTTTCATTTTTCTCAGAGCAAATTTGATTGCAATGTTGTGTTTGTTCTAGGTGTACAGAATGTCTTTCATTGATTCATATATCTTTTCATGTTTGGATCCTGTTCCGTAGAGATTATTACAGAATGTTGTGTAGACCTCTCTTGGTATTCGGTATGTCTGATGATTATATATTTTATAAGTATTAGCATATGTCTGTTAAACCCAATATCCTCCGTTATACATTCCTCACACCTTTCCGTTTGGTTAAGCACAAGCTTGTTTTCTGAACACGTGAGTGTCCTTCTCTGTGGAAATAGGTTCATTCCTATCAATTTTTAGATAAGACCTATACGTGATATCATAGGATATGTGTCTCTCGCTTTCTGACTTACTTCAAGTTGTGTGATTGTCTGTAGCCTCGTCTATGGTGCTGCAAACGGCATTGTTTCATTCTTTTCTGTGTCTAATATTGCATTGTGTACATGGACCACTTTTTCGTCCATTCATCTGATGATGGACATTTTTGTTGCTTCCATGTCTTGGCTATTGTAAATACTGCTGCAATACACGATGTTCCATCCTGTGTCTTTTTGATTCTGGCTTTCACAGGTGACAGGCCCAATAGCGGGCCTTCCGGATCATATGGGGACTCAATTTTTACCTTTCAACGCACTGCCATTCTGTTCCTATTATTGGCGGTGACCAGTTTACATCCCACTTAGACCGAGAGGTTACGCTATTCTCCACAACTTCTTCAACATCTATTGTTTGTTGACGTTTTGCTGATGGTCATTCTGACTGGTGTGAGGTGATACGTTTGTGTAGATTGGATTTGCATGCGTCTAATAATTCCTGATGTTTTGCGTGGATCAATGTCCTTTTCATTTTTTTTTAAGATTCAGCTAAACTTACAACTTCAAATTTCCTTCTTGAAAAATTTGCCGCGTTTGGATTTTTTTGGCCATTCCCTACCCCAGGACAGTTTTTGAGGGCATGAGTCATTTACAGCCCTGCAGTCCTTGTGAATATCAGTGACCATTAGCAGTGGATTTAAAGCTGCTGTTTGAGGAAACGGCCTTAAGGTGGCAGCATTTCTACGTTGCCAACTCTGCTTGCTAGGGAAACAGAACCTTGCTGCAAGTTGTGCTTTTAGGTTGCAGATTAGAGTGGAATGTGTCAGGACAAACCCCCATGAGTTTTAACCTCCTTAATTCTTGTTTGTGTCTTTAAGTTTTCATTTTTATCAGAGCAAATTGGATTTTAAAATGTCTTTTGTTCTAGCTGCACAGAATCTTGTTCATGTACACATATACATATATCTATTGATCTTTGTGTCCTTTTCCATGTAGGTTATTGTAGAGTGTTGAATAGACCACTCTTGGTATTCCATAGGTCTTTGGGGATGATATATTTTATATGTATTAGTATATGTTTGTTAACCCCAATATCCTAATTTGTCCATTCCTCACACCTTTTCTTTGGCTTAACCATAAGTTTGTCTTCTCCATCTGAGATCGTCTTTCCCTATGGAAATATGTTCATTTTTATGAATTTTCAGATAACATAAGTGATATCGTAGAACATTTGTCTTTCACAATCTGACTTACTTCACGTTGTGTGATTATCTCTAGGCTCATCCGTGGTGCTGCATATGCCATTCTTTTATTTTTTTTCGTGGCTAATATTCCATTCTCTACATATACCACTTCTTCTTTGTCCATTCATCTGTTTATGGAGCTTTTTTTTGCTTCCATGTCTTGGCTCTTTCAATATTGCTGCAGTGCACATTTGCCTGCCTCTGTCTTTCCGATTCTGGTGGTCTTAGGTTATAGGCCCAGAAGGTGCCCTGCCGCATCATACGGTAGTTCAATTTTTACCTTTTAAAGCAGCTGCATTCAGTTTTCATTAGTGCTGTTAGCACTTTACACCCCATCAGCAGCTAGAAGGTACACAGTTCCCTAAAACCTCTTCAGCATTTATAGTTTGTAGACTTTTTGCTGATGGTCATTTGACTGGTGTGAGTTGAAACATTTGTGGACGTGGGATGTGCATGCAGCTAATAATTTCTTATATTGAGCTATAGGCATGTCTTTTTTTTTCTTTTCCTTTTTTTTTTAAAGAGTGAGTACAACTTCCCTCTCATATTGACTTCTTGAAAACTTTGTCATGTGTTGAAATTTCTTGCCTATTCCCTACCCCAGGACATTTTTTGAGGGCAGGTATCATTTACAGCCCCGCAGTCCTCGTGACTATTAAGCGACCATTAGCACTGTGTTTAAAGCTGCTGTTGTGGGAAACAGCCACAAGGCGGCAGCATTATTACGTTCTCAACTCTTGTTACTAGGGCAACAGAGTCTTCTGGACCTCGTGTTCCTCGGTTGTAAATTAGAGTGGAATGTGCTGGGACAAGCCCCCAGAAGTTTATGTCTCCTTACTTATGTTCGTTTTTTAAATTTAATTTATATTTCTTATCGGAGGAAATTTGATTAGAGTGTTGTGATTGTCTGGCTGTACAGAATCTGGTCAATGATTCATACATATGTCTGTTCATCTTCGGATCCTGTTACCATGTACGTTATTACAGAATGTTGAGTAGACCTCCCTTGGTATTTGGTAGGTGTTTTGTCATGATATATTTTATATGTATTGGTGATTATATAATTCATATAGTTTATATGTTATATGTTTATATACATTTAACATACATTAGTATATGTATGCTACCCCCATAATCCTAATTTATCCATCCTCCCACCTTTCATTTTGGTTAACCATTAGTTTGTTTTATAAGTCTGTGAGTGTGTTTTTCTGTGGAAATATGTTCATTGGGAGCAATCTTAGGATGGATAACACGTATAAATGATATCATAGGATATTTGTCATTCCTTTTTGACTTACTTAACGTACTATGATTATTTCTAGGCTCATGTGTAGTCCTGAAAACGGCATTGTTCATTTTTTTCCCGCGGCTACTATTCCATTCGGTACGTACACCACTTCTTCTTTGTCCATTTATCTGTTGATGGACATTTTGTTTGCTTGCATGGCTTGGCTATTGTAAATATTGCTGCAGTGCATGTTTGCCTGTCTGTGCCTTTCCCATTCTGGTCTTCTTAGGGTATAGGCCCATTAGGGGATCGGCCGCATGATATGGTAGCTCAATTTTCACCTTTTAAACGCAGCTCCGTTCTGTTCTCATGATTAGCTGTTACCAGTTTACATCCAACCAACAGCATAGTGGGTATGCATTTCTCCCCCAACCCGTCAGCATGCATTGTTTGTAGACTTTTTACGGATGGCATTTTGAATATTGGGTGGTGAAATCTTTTTGTAGTTTGGATTTGCATCCAACCAATAATTCCTGATATTGAGCTTTTATCCATGTTCTTCTTTTTTTAAAACAACCGAGTGAGTAACACTTACCTCTTCAAATTGTTTTCTTGAAAAATTTTCCGTGTTGTGAACTTTCTTGGCCATTACCTACCCCAGGACATTTTTTGAGGACACGTGTCATTTACGGCCCTACAATTACTGTGAATCTCAAGTGACCCTTAGCCCTGTGTTTAAAGCTGCTGTTGTGGGAAACGGCCACAAGGCGGCAGCATTTCTCCATTCCCAAGTCTGGTTACTAGGGCAGCAGAGCCTTCCTGAAAGTTGTGTTCCTAGGTTGTAAATTAGAATGGGATGTGCCAGGGAAAACCCCAATAACTTTATGTCTCATTAATTGTTGTTCGTGGTTTTAATTTTTTAAATTGGGGTAATGAGCAGAATAGTGTTTGTTCTGGGTGTGCACAATCAGGTTCAATTGAACATTATATATATCTACTCATGTACAGATCCTCTTCCCATGTAAATTACTATTATATTTTTAAATAAATTTATTTTATTTATTTATTTATTTTTGGCTGAGTTGGATCTTCGTTGCTGCATGTGGGCTTTCTCCAGTTGCGGTGAGCGGGGGCTACTCTCCGTTGCGGTGCACCGGCTTCTCACTGCAGTGGCTTCTCTTGTTGCGGAGCACGGGCTCTAGGCGTGTGGGCTTCAGTAGTTGTGGTGCATGGGCTCAGTAGTTATGGCTCATGGGCTCCAGAGCGTAGGCTCATTAGTTGTGGTGCACGGGCTTAGTTGCTCTGCTGCATGTGGGACCTTCCCGAACCAGGGATCGAACCTGTGTCCCCTGCATTGGCAGGTGGATTCTTAACCACGGTGCCACCAGGCAAGCCCCCGTGTAAATTATTACAGAGCGTTCAGTAGACCTCCCTTGGTATATGGTCGGTCTTTTTGATACGTGTGTTTAATATGTATTTGTATACGTACGTAACCCTAATCTTAATGTATCCATTCCTCCCACCTTTCCTTTTAGATAACCATAGTTTGTTTTCTAAGTCTGTGAGAGTCTTTCTCTGTGGAAATATGTTCATACGTGTCAGTTGTTAGGTAACAGCTAGGAGTGATATCACAGGTTATTTGTCGGCTGCTTTCCGACTTACCTCATGTTCTGTGATTATCTCTAGGCTCATCTATGGTGCTGCAAAGAGCAGTGTTTCATCCTTTTCCATGGCGAATATTGCATTGTGTACATGGACCACTTCTTCTTTGTGCATTCATCTGTGGATGGACATTTTGGTTACTTCCAAGTCTTGGCAATGCTAAATATTGATGCAGTGCAGGATTGCCAGCCTGTGTCTTTTGGATTCTGGTCTTCTCAGGGATTAGGCCCAGCAGTGGGCCTACTAGATCATATGGTGGTTCAAATTTTTCCCTTTCAACGCACCTCCATTCTGTTCTCACTACTGGCTGTTACCAGTTTACATGCCACCAGCAACTAGAGGGTACACAGTTCTCTAAAACCCCTTCAGAATTTATTGTTTGTAGACTTTTTACTGATGGCATTTTGAGTGTTGGGTGGTGATACCTTCTTGTAGGTTGGATTTGCATGCGTCTAATAATTCCCGATATTGAGCTTTCATCTACGTTTTTTTTTTAAGTAAAACAGAGAAACTCACCTCTTCAAATTGTTTCCTTGAAAAATTTGCCATGTTCCCTGAATTCCTGTGGCCATTACCTGCACCAGGACATTTTTTGAGGGCAGGTGTCCTTTACAGCCCTGTAGTAATTGTGAATATCACATGACCATTAGTTCTGCATTTAAAGCTGCTGTTGCAGGAAACGGCCACAAGGGGGCAGCATTTCTATATTCCCAACTCTGGTTACTAGGGCAACACAGCCTTCCTGGAAGTCCTGTTTGTAGGTTGTAAAGTAGAGTGGAATGTGCCAGGACAAACCCCCAGAAACTATGTCTACTTATTTGTTGTTGATATTCTCAGTTTAATTTTCATTTTTCTCAGAGCAAATTTGATTGCAATGTTGTGTTTGTTCTAGGTGTACAGAATGTCTTTCATTGATTCATATATCTTTTCATGTTTGGATCCTGTTCCGTAGAGATTATTACAGAATGTTGTGTAGACCTCTCTTGGTATTCGGTATGTCTGATGATTATATATTTTATAAGTATTAGCATATGTCTGTTAAACCCAATATCCTCCGTTATACATTCCTCACACCTTTCCGTTTGGTTAAGCACAAGCTTGTTTTCTGAACACGTGAGTGTCCTTCTCTGTGGAAATAGGTTCATTCCTATCAATTTTTACATAAGACCTATACGTGATATCATAGGATATGTGTCTCTCGCTTTCTGACTTACTTCAAGTTGTGTGATTGTCTGTAGCCTCGTCTATGGTGCTGCAAACGGCATTGTTTCATTCTTTTCTGTGTCTAATATTGCATTGTGTACATGGACCACTTTTTCGTCCATTCATCTGATGATGGACATTTTTGTTGCTTCCATGTCTTGGCTATTGTAAATACTGCTGCAATACACGATGTTCCATCCTGTGTCTTTTTGATTCTGGCTTTCACAGGTGACAGGCCCAATAGCGGGCCTTCCAGATCATATGGGGACTCAATTTTTACCTTTCAACGCACTGCCATTCTGTTCCTATTATTGGCGGTGACCAGTTTACATCCCACTTAGACCGAGAGGTTACGCTATTCTCCACAACTTCTTCAACATCTATTGTTTGTTGACGTTTTGCTGATGGTCATTCTGACTGGTGTGAGGTGATACGTTTGTGTAGATTGGATTTGCATGCGTCTAATAATTCCTGATGTTTTGCGTGTATCAATGTCCTTTTCATTTTTTTTTAAGATTCAGCTAAACTTACAACTTCAAATTTCCTTCTTGAAAAATTTGCCGCGTTTGGATTTTTTTGGCCATTCCCTCCCCAGGACAGTTTTTGAGGGCATGAGTCATTTACAGCCCTGCAGTCCTTGTGAATATCAGTGACCATTAGCAGTGGATTTAAAGCTGCTGTTTGAGGAAACGGCCTTAAGGTGGCAGCATTTCTACGTTGGCAACTCTGCTTGCTAGGGAAACAGAACCTTGCTGCAAGTTGTGCTTTTAGGTTGCAGATTAGAGTGGAATGTGTCAGGACAAACCCCCATAAGTTTTAGCCTCCTTAATTCTTGTTTGTGTCTTTAAGTTTTCATTTTTATCAGAGCAAATTGGATTTTAAAATGTCTTTTGTTCTAGCTGCACAGAATCTTGTTCATGTACACATATACATATATCTATTGATCTTTGTGTCCTTTTCCATGTAGGTTATTGTAGAGTGTTGAATAGACCACTCTTGGTATTCCATAGGTCTTTGGGGATGATATATTTTATATGTATTAGTATATGTTTGTTAACCCCAATATCCTAATTTGTCCATTCCTCACACCTTTTCTTTGGCTTAACCATAAGTTTGTCTTCTCCATCTGAGATCGTCTTTCCCTATGGAAATATGTTCATTTTTATGAATTTTCAGATAACATAAGTGATATCGTAGAACATTTGTCTTTCGCAATCTGACTTACTTCACGTTGTGTGATTATCTCTAGGCTCATCCGTGGTGCTGCATATGCCATTCTTTTATTTTTTTTCGTGGCTAATATTCCATTCTGTACATATACCACTTCTTCTTTGTCCATTCATCTGTTTATGGAGCTTTTTTTTGCTTCCATGTCTTGGCTCTTTCAATATTGCTGCAGTGCACATTTGCCTGCCTCTGTCTTTCCGATTCTGGTGGTCTTAGGTTATAGGCCCAGAAGGTGCCCTGCCGCATCATACGGTAGCTCAATTTTTACCTTTTAAAGCAGCTGCATTCAGTTTTCATTAGTGCTGTTAGCACTTTACACCCCATCAGCAGCTAGAAGGTACACAGTTCCCTAAAACCTCTTCAGCATTTATAGTTTGTAGACTTTTTGCTGATGGTCATTTGACTGGTGTGAGCTGAAACCTTTGTGGACGTGGGATTTGCATGCAGCTAATAATTCCTTATACTGAGCTATAGGCATGTCTTTTTTTTTCTTTTCCTTTTTTTTTAAAGAGTGAGTACAACTTCCCTCTCATATTGACTTCTTGAAAACTTTGTCATGTGTTGAAATTTCTTGCCTATTCCCTACCCCAGGACATTTTTTGAGGGCAGGTATCATTTACAGCCCCGCAGTCCTCGTGACTATTAAGCGACCATTAGCACTGTGTTTAAAGCTGCTGTTGTGGGAAACAGCCACAAGGCGGCAGCATTATTACGTTCTCAACTCTTGTTACTAGGGCAACAGAGTCTTCCTGGACGTCGTGTTCCTCGGTTGTAAATTAGAGTGGAATGTGCTGGGACAAGCCCCCAGAAGTTTATGTCTCCTTACTTATGTTCGTTTTTTAAATTTAATTTATCTTTCTTATTGGAGGAAATTTGATTAGAGTGTTGTGATTGTCTGGCTGTACAGAATCTGGTCAATGATTCATACATATGTCTGTTCATCTTCGGATCCTGTTACCATGTACGTTATTACAGAATGTTGAGTAGACCTCCCTTGGTATTTGGTAGGTGTTTTGTCATGATATATTTTATATGTATTGGTGATTATATAATTCATATAGTTTATATGTTATGTTTATATACATTTAACATACATTAGTATATGTATGCTACCCCCATAATCCTAATTTATCCATCCTCCCACCTTTCATTTTGGTTAACCATTAGTTTGTTTTATAAGTCTGTGAGTGTGTTTTTCTGTGGAAATATGTTCATTGGGAGCAATCTTAGGATGGATAACACGTATAAATGATATCATAGGATATTTGTCATTCCTTTTTGACTTACTTAACGTACTATGATTATTTCTAGGCTCATGTGTAGTCCTGAAAACGGCATTGTTCATTTTTTTCCCGAGGCTACTATTCCATTCGGTACGTACACCACTTCTTCTTTGTCCATTTATCTGTTGATGGACATTTTGTTTGCTTGCATGGCTTGGCTATTGTAAATATTGCTGCAGTGCATGTTTGCCTGTCTGTGCCTTTCCCATTCTGGTCTTCTTAGGGTATAGGCCCATTAGGGGATCGGCCGCATGATATGGTAGCTCAATTTTTACCTTTTAAACGCAGCTCCGTTCTGTTCTCATGATTAGCTGTTACCAGTTTACATCCAACCAACAGCATAGTGGGTATGCATTTCTCCCCCAACCCGTCAGCATGCATTGTTTGTAGACTTTTTACGGATGGCATTTTGAATATTGGGTGGTGAAATCTTTCTGTAGTTTGGATTTGCATCCAACCAATAATTCCTGATATTGAGCTTTTATCCATGTTCTTCTTTTTTTAAAACAACCGAGTGAGTAACACTTACCTCTTCAAATTGTTTTCTTGAAAAATTTTCCGTGTTGTGAACTTTCTTGGCCATTACCTACCCCAGGACATTTTTTGAGGACACGTGTCATTTACGGCCCTACAATTACTGTGAATCTCAAGTGACCCTTAGCCCTGTGTTTAAAGCTGCTGTTGTGGGAAACGGCCACAAGGCGGCAGCATTTCTCCATTCCCAAGTCTGGTTACTAGGGCAGCAGAGCCTTCCTGAAAGTTGTGTTCCTAGGTTGTAAATTAGAATGGGATGTGCCAGGGAAAACCCCAATAACTTTATGTCTCATTAATTGTTGTTCGTGGTTTTAATTTTTTAAATTGGGGTAATGAGCAGAATAGTGTTTGTTCTGGGTGTGCACAATCAGGTTCAATTGAACATTATATATATCTACTCATGTACAGATCCTCTTCCCATGTAAATTACTATTATTTTTTTTAATAAATTTATTTTATTTATTTACTTATTTTTGGCTGAGTTGGATCTTCGTTGCTGCATGTGGGCTTTCTCCAGTTGCGGTGAGCGGGGGCTACTCTCCGTTGCGGTGCACCGGCTTCTCACTGCAGTGGCTTCTCTTGTTGCGGAGCACGGGCTCTAGGCATGTGGGCTTCAGTAGTTGTGGTGCATGGGCTCAGTAGTTATGGCTCATGGGCTCCAGAGCGTAGGCTCATTAGTTGTGGTGCACGGGCTTAGTTGCTCTGCTGCATGTGGGACCTTCCCGAACCAGGGATCGAACCTGTGTCCCCTGCATTGGCAGGTGGATTCTTAACCACGGTGCCACCAGGCAAGCCCCCGTGTAAATTATTACAGAGCGTTCAGTAGACCTCCCTTGGTATATGGTCGGTCTTTTTGATACGTGTGTTTAATATGTATTTGTATACGTACGGTAACCCTAATCTTAATGTGTCCATTCCTCCCACCTTTCCTTTTAGATAACCATAGTTTGTTTTCTAAGTCTGTGAGAGTCTTTCTCTGTGGAAATATGTTCATACGTGTCAGTTGTTAGGTAACAGCTAGGAGTGATATCACAGGTTATTTGTCGGCTGCTTTCCGACTTACCTCATGTTCTGTGATTATCTCTAGGCTCATCTATGGTGCTGCAAAGAGCAGTGTTTCATCCTTTTCCATGGCGAATATTGCATTGTGTACATGGACCACTTCTTCTTTGTGCATTCATCTGTGGATGGACATTTTGGTTACTTCCAAGTCTTGGCAATGCTAAATATTGATGCAGTGCAGGATTGCCAGCCTGTGTCTTTTGGATTCTGGTCTTCTCAGGGATTAGGCCCAGCAGTGGGCCTACTAGATCATATGGTGGTTCAAATTTTTCCCTTTCAACGCACCTCCATTCTGTTCTCACTACTGGCTGTTACCAGTTTACATGCCACCAGCAACTAGAGGGTACACAGTTCTCTAAAACCCCTTCAGAATTTATTGTTTGTAGACTTTTTACTGATGGCATTTTGAGTGTTGGGTGGTGATACCTTCTTGTAGGTTGGATTTGCATGCGTCTAATAATTCCCGATATTGAGCTTTCATCTACGTTTTTTTTTTAAGTAAAACAGAGAAACTCACCTCTTCAAATTGTTTCCTTGAAAAATTTGCCATGTTCCCTGAATTCCTGTGGCCATTACCTGCACCAGGACATTTTTTGAGGGCAGGTGTCCTTTACAGCCCTGTAGTAATTGTGAATATCACATGACCATTAGTTCTGCATTTAAAGCTGCTGTTGCAGGAAACGGCCACAAGGGGGCAGCATTTCTATATTCCCAACTCTGGTTACTAGGGCAACACAGCCTTCCTGGAAGTCCTGTTTGTAGGTTGTAAAGTAGAGTGGAATGTGCCAGGACAAACCCCCAGAAACTATGTCTACTTATTTGTTGTTGATATTCTCAGTTTAATTTTCATTTTTCTCAGAGCAAATTTGATTGCAATGTTGTGTTTGTTCTAGGTGTACAGAATGTCTTTCATTGATTCATATATCTTTTCATGTTTGGATCCTGTTCCGTAGAGATTATTACAGAATGTTGTGTAGACCTCTCTTGGTATTCGGTATGTCTGATGATTATATATTTTATAAGTATTAGCATATGTCTGTTAAACCCAATATCCTCCGTTATACATTCCTCACACCTTTCCGTTTGGTTAAGCACAAGCTTGTTTTCTGAACACGTGAGTGTCCTTCTCTGTGGAAATAGGTTCATTCCTATCAATTTTTAGATAAGACCTATACGTGATATCATAGGATATGTGTCTCTCGCTTTCTGACTTACTTCAAGTTGTGTGATTGTCTGTAGCCTCGTCTATGGTGCTGCAAACGGCATTGTTTCATTCTTTTCTGTGTCTAATATTGCATTGTGTACATGGACCACTTTTTCGTCCATTCATCTGATGATGGACATTTTTGTTGCTTCCATGTCTTGGCTATTGTAAATACTGCTGCAATACACGATGTTCCATCCTGTGTCTTTTTGATTCTGGCTTTCACAGGTGACAGGCCCAATAGCGGGCCTTCCGGATCATATGGGGACTCAATTTTTACCTTTCAACGCACTGCCATTCTGTTCCTATTATTGGCGGTGACCAGTTTACATCCCACTTAGACCGAGAGGTTACGCTATTCTCCAAAACTTCTTCAACATCTATTGTTTGTTGACGTTTTGCTGATGGTCATTCTGACTGGTGTGAGGTGATACGTTTGTGTAGATTGGATTTGCATGCGTCTAATAATTCCTGATGTTTTGCGTGTATCAATGTCCTTTTCATTTTTTTTTAAGATTCAGCTAAACTTACAACTTCAAATTTCCTTCTTGAAAGATTTGCCGCGTTTGGATTTTTTTGGCCATTCCCTACCCCAGGACAGTTTTTGAGGGCATGAGTCATTTACAGCCCTGCAGTCCTTGTGAATATCAGTGACCATTAGCAGTGGATTTAAAGCTGCTGTTTGAGGAAACGGCCTTAAGGTGGCAGCATTTCTACGTTGCCAACTCTGCTTGCTAGGGAAACAGAACCTTGCTGCAAGTTGTGCTTTTAGGTTGCAGATTAGAGTGGAATGTGTCAGGACAAACCCCCATAAGTTTTAGCCTCCTTAATTCTTGTTTGTGTCTTTAAGTTTTCATTTTTATCAGAGCAAATTGGATTTTAAAATGTCTTTTGTTCTAGCTGCACAGAATCTTGTTCATGTACACATATACATATATCTATTGATCTTTGTGTCCTTTTCCATGTAGGTTATTGTAGAGTGTTGAATAGACCACTCTTGGTATTCCATAGGTCTTTGGGGATGATATATTTTATATGTATTAGTATATGTTTGTTAACCCCAATATCCTAATTTGTCCATTCCTCACACCTTTTCTTTGGCTTAACCATAAGTTTGTCTTCTCCATCTGAGATCGTCTTTCCCTATGGAAATATGTTCATTTTTATGAATTTTCAGATAACATAAGTGATATCGTAGAACATTTGTCTTTCGCAATCTGACTTACTTCACGTTGTGTGATTATCTCTAGGCTCATCCGTGGTGCTGCATATGCCATTCTTTTATTTTTTTTCGTGGCTAATATTCCATTCTGTGCATATACCACTTCTTCTTTGTCCATTCATCTGTTTATGGAGCTTTTTTTTGCTTCCATGTCTTGGCTCTTTCAATATTGCTGCAGTGCACATTTGCCTGCCTCTGTCTTTCCGATTCTGGTGGTCTTAGGTTATAGGCCCAGAAGGTGCCCTGCCGCATCATACGGTAGCTCAATTTTTACCTTTTAAAGCAGCTGCATTCAGTTTTCATTAGTGCTGTTAGCACTTTACACCCCATCAGCAGCTAGAAGGTACACAGTTCCCTAAAACCTCTTCAGCATTTATAGTTTGTAGACTTTTTGCTGATGGTCATTTGACTGGTGTGAGCTGAAACCTTTGTGGACGTGGGATTTGCATGCAGCTAATAATTCCTTATACTGAGCTATAGGCATGTCTTTTTTTTTCTTTTCCTTTTTTTTTAAAGAGTGAGTACAACTTCCCTCTCATATTGACTTCTTGAAAACTTTGTCATGTGTTGAAATTTCTTGCCTATTCCCTACCCCAGGACATTTTTTGAGGGCAGGTGTCATTTACAGCCCCGCAGTCCTCGTGACTATTAAGCGACCATTAGCACTGTGTTTAAAGCTGCTGTTGTGGGAAACAGCCACAAGGCGGCAGCATTATTACGTTCTCAACTCTTGTTACTAGGGCAACAGAGTCTTCCTGGACGTCGTGTTCCTCGGTTGTAAATTAGAGTGGAATGTGCTGGGACAAGCCCCCAGAAGTTTATGTCTCCTTACTTATGTTCGTTTTTTAAATTTAATTTATCTTTCTTATTGGAGGAAATTTGATTAGAGTGTTGTGATTGTCTGGCTGTATAGAATCTGGTCAATGATTCATACATATGTCTGTTCATCTTCGGATCCTGTTACCATGTACGTTATTACAGAATGTTGAGTAGACCTCCCTTGGTATTTGGTAGGTGTTTTGTCATGATATATTTTATATGTATTGGTGATTATATAATTCATATAGTTTATATGTTATGTTTATATACATTTAACATACATTAGTATATGTATGCTACCCCCATAATCCTAATTTATCCATCCTCCCACCTTTCATTTTGGTTAACCATTAGTTTGTTTTATAAGTCTGTGAGTGTGTTTTTCTGTGGAAATATGTTCATTGGGAGCAATCTTAGGATGGATAACACGTATAAATGATATCATAGGATATTTGTCATTCCTTTTTGACTTACTTAACGTACTATGATTATTTCTAGGCTCATGTGTAGTCCTGAAAACGGCATTGTTCATTTTTTTCCCGAGGCTACTATTCCATTCGGTACGTACACCACTTCTTCTTTGTCCATTTATCTGTTGATGGACATTTTGTTTCCTTGCATGGCTTGGCTATTGTAAATATTGCTGCAGTGCATGTTTGCCTGTCTGTGCCTTTCCCATTCTGGTCTTCTTAGGGTATAGGCCCATTAGGGGATCGGCCGCATGATATGGTAGCTCAATTTTTACCTTTTAAACGCAGCTCCGTTCTGTTCTCATGATTAGCTGTTACCAGTTTACATCCAACCAACAGCATAGTGGGTATGCATTTCTCCCCCAACCCGTCAGCATGCATTGTTTGTAGACTTTTTACGGATGGCATTTTGAATATTGGGTGGTGAAATCTTTCTGTAGTTTGGATTTGCATCCAACCAATAATTCCTGATATTGAGCTTTTATCCATGTTCTTCTTTTTTTAAAACAACCGAGTGAGTAACACTTACCTCTTCAAATTGTTTTCTTGAAAAATTTTCCGTGTTGTGAACTTTCTTGGCCATTACCTACCCCAGGACATTTTTTGAGGACACGTGTCATTTACGGCCCTACAATTACTGTGAATCTCAAGTGACCCTTAGCCCTGTGTTTAAAGCTGCTGTTGTGGGAAACGGCCACAAGGCGGCAGCATTTCTCCATTCCCAAGTCTGGTTACTAGGGCAGCAGAGCCTTCCTGAAAGTTGTGTTCCTAGGTTGTAAATTAGAATGGGATGTGCCAGGGAAAACCCCAATAACTTTATGTCTCATTAATTGTTGTTCGTGGTTTTAATTTTTTAAATTGGGGTAATGAGCAGAATAGTGTTTGTTCTGGGTGTGCACAATCAGGTTCAATTGAACATTATATATATCTACTCATGTACAGATCCTCTTCCCATGTAAATTACTATTATTTTTTTTAATAAATTTATTTTATTTATTTACTTATTTTTGGCTGAGTTGGATCTTCGTTGCTGCATGTGGGCTTTCTCCAGTTGCGGTGAGCGGGGGCTACTCTCCGTTGCGGTGCACCGGCTTCTCACTGCAGTGGCTTCTCTTGTTGCGGAGCACGGGCTCTAGGCATGTGGGCTTCAGTAGTTGTGGTGCATGGGCTCAGTAGTTATGGCTCATGGGCTCCAGAGCGTAGGCTCATTAGTTGTGGTGCACGGGCTTAGTTGCTCTGCTGCATGTGGGACCTTCCCGAACCAGGGATCGAACCTGTGTCCCCTGCATTGGCAGGTGGATTCTTAACCACGGTGCCACCAGGCAAGCCCCCGTGTAAATTATTACAGAGCGTTCAGTAGACCTCCCTTGGTATATGGTCGGTCTTTTTGATACGTGTGTTTAATATGTATTTGTATACGTACGGTAACCCTAATCTTAATGTGTCCATTCCTCCCACCTTTCCTTTTAGATAACCATAGTTTGTTTTCTAAGTCTGTGAGAGTCTTTCTCTGTGGAAATATGTTCATACGTGTCAGTTGTTAGGTAACAGCTAGGAGTGATATCACAGGTTATTTGTCGGCTGCTTTCCGACTTACCTCATGTTCTGTGATTATCTCTAGGCTCATCTATGGTGCTGCAAAGAGCAGTGTTTCATCCTTTTCCATGGCGAATATTGCATTGTGTACATGGACCACTTCTTCTTTGTGCATTCATCTGTGGATGGACATTTTGGTTACTTCCAAGTCTTGGCAATGCTAAATATTGATGCAGTGCAGGATTGCCAGCCTGTGTCTTTTGGATTCTGGTCTTCTCAGGGATTAGGCCCAGCAGTGGGCCTACTAGATCATATGGTGGTTCAAATTTTTCCCTTTCAACGCACCTCCATTCTGTTCTCACTACTGGCTGTTACCAGTTTACATGCCACCAGCAACTAGAGGGTACACAGTTCTCTAAAACCCCTTCAGAATTTATTGTTTGTAGACTTTTTACTGATGGCATTTTGAGTGTTGGGTGGTGATACCTTCTTGTAGGTTGGATTTGCATGCGTCTAATAATTCCCGATATTGAGCTTTCATCTACGTTTTTTTTTTAAGTAAAACAGAGAAACTCACCTCTTCAAATTGTTTCCTTGAAAAATTTGCCATGTTCCCTGAATTCCTGTGGCCATTACCTGCACCAGGACATTTTTTGAGGGCAGGTGTCCTTTACAGCCCTGTAGTAATTGTGAATATCACATGACCATTAGTTCTGCATTTAAAGCTGCTGTTGCAGGAAACGGCCACAAGGGGGCAGCATTTCTATATTCCCAACTCTGGTTACTAGGGCAACACAGCCTTCCTGGAAGTCCTGTTTGTAGGTTGTAAAGTAGAGTGGAATGTGCCAGGACAAACCCCCAGAAACTATGTCTACTTATTTGTTGTTGATATTCTCAGTTTAATTTTCATTTTTCTCAGAGCAAATTTGATTGCAATGTTGTGTTTGTTCTAGGTGTACAGAATGTCTTTCATTGATTCATATATCTTTTCATGTTTGGATCCTGTTCCGTAGAGATTATTACAGAATGTTGTGTAGACCTCTCTTGGTATTCGGTATGTCTGATGATTATATATTTTATAAGTATTAGCATATGTCTGTTAAACCCAATATCCTCCGTTATACATTCCTCACACCTTTCCGTTTGGTTAAGCACAAGCTTGTTTTCTGAACACGTGAGTGTCCCTCTCTGTGGAAATAGGTTCATTCCTATCAATTTTTAGATAAGACCTATACGTGATATCATAGGATATGTGTCTCTCGCTTTCTGACTTACTTCAAGGTGTGTGATTGTCTGTAGCCTCGTCTATGGTGCTGCAAACGGCATTGTTTCATTCTTTTCTGTGTCTAATATTGCATTGTGTACATGGACCACTTTTTCGTCCATTCATCTGATGGTGGACATTTTTGTTGCTTCCATGTCTTGGCTATTGTAAATACTGCTGCAGTACACGATGTTCCATCCTGTGTCTTTTTGATTCTGGCTTTCACAGGTGACAGGCCCAATAGTGGGCCTTCCGGATCATATGGGGACTCAATTTTTACCTTTCAACGCACTGCCATTCTGTTCCTATTATTGGCGGTTACCAGTTTACATCCCACTTAGACCGAGAGGTTACGCTATTCTCCACAACTTCTTCAACATCTATTGTTTGTTGACGTTTTGCTGATGGTCATTCTGACTGGTGTGAGGTGATACGTTTGTGTAGATTGGATTTGCATGCGTCTAATAATTCCTGATGTTTTGCGTGGATCAATGTCCTTTTCATTTTTTTTTAAGATTCAGCTAAACTTACAAGTTCAAATTTCCTTCTTGAAAAATTTGCTGCGTTTGGATTTTTTTGGCCATTCCCTACCCCAGGACAGTTTTTGAGGGCATGAGTCATTTACAGCCCTGCAGTCCTTGTGAATATTAGTGACCATTAGCAGTGGATTTAAAGCTGCTGTTTGAGGAAACGGCCTTAAGGTGGCAGCATTTCTACGTTGGCAACTCTGCTTGCTAGGGAAACAGAACCTTGCTGCAAGTTGTGCTTTTAGGTTGCAGATTAGAGTGGAATGTGTCAGGACAAACCCCCATAAGTTTTAGCCTCCTTAATTGTTGTTTGTGTCTTTAAGTTTTCATTTTTATCAGAGCAAATTGGATTTTAAAATGTCTTTTGTTCTAGCTGCACAGAATCTTGTTCATGTACACATATACATATATCTATTGATCGTTGTGTCCTTTTCCATGTAGGTTATTGTAGAGTGTTGAATAGACCACTCTTGGTATTCCATAGGTCTTTGGGGATGATATATTTTATATGTATTAGTATATGTTTGTTAACCCCAATATCCTAATTTGTCCATTCCTCACACCTTTTCTTTGGCTTAACCATAAGTTTGTCTTCTCCATCTGAGATCGTCTTTCCCTATGGAAATATGTTCATTTTTATGAATTTTCAGATAACATAAGTGATATCGTAGAACATTTGTCTTTCGCAATCTGACTTACTTCACGTTGTGTGATTATCTCTAGGCTCATCCGTGGTGCTGCATATGCCATTCTTTTATTTTTTTTCGTGGCTAATATTCCATTCTGTACATATACCACTTCTTCTTTGTCCATTCATCTGTTTATGGAGCTTTTTTTTGCTTCCATGTCTTGGCTCTTTCAATATTGCTGCAGTGCACATTTGCCTGCCTCTGTCTTTCCGATTCTGGTGGTCTTAGGTTATAGGCCCAGAAGGTGCCCTGCCGCATCATACGGTAGCTCAATTTTTACCTTTTAAAGCAGCTGCATTCAGTTTTCATTAGTGCTGTTAGCACTTTACACCCCATCAGCAGCTAGAAGGTACACAGTTCCCTAAAACCTCTTCAGCATTTATAGTTTGTAGACTTTTTGCTGATGGTCATTTGACTGGTGTGAGCTGAAACCTTTGTGGACATGGGATTTGCATGCAGCTAATAATTCCTTATACTGAGCTTTAGGCATGTCTTTTTTTTTCTTTTCCTTTTTTTTTAAAGAGTGAGTACAACTTCCCTCTCATATTGACTTCTTGAAAACTTTGTCATGTGTTGAAATTTCTTGCCTATTCCCTACCCCAGGACATTTTTTGAGGGCAGGTATCATTTACAGCCCCGCAGTCCTCGTGACTATTAAGCGACCATTAGCACTGTGTTTAAAGCTGCTGTTGTGGGAAACAGCCACAAGGCGGCAGCATTATTACGTTCTCAACTCTTGTTACTAGGGCAACAGAGTCTTCCTGGACGTCGTGTTCCTCGGTTGTAAATTAGAGTGGAATGTGCTGGGACAAGCCCCCAGAAGTTTATGTCTCCTTACTTATGTTCGTTTTTTAAATTTAATTTATCTTTCTTATTGGAGGAAATTTGATTAGAGTGTTGTGATTGTCTGGCTGTACAGAATCTGGTCAATGATTCATACATATGTCTGTTCATCTTTGGATCCTGTTACCATGTACGTTATTACAGAATGTTGAGTAGACCTCCCTTGGTATTTGGTAGGTGTTTTGTCATGATATATTTTATATGTATTGGTGATTATATAATTCATATAGTTTATATGTTATGTTTATATACATTTAACATACATTAGTATATGTATGCTACCCCCATAATCCTAATTTATCCATCCTCCCACCTTTCATTTTGGTTAACCATTAGTTTGTTTTATAAGTCTGTGAGTGTGTTTTTCTGTGGAAATATGTTCATTGGGAGCAATCTTAGGATGGATAACACGTATAAATGATATCATAGGATATTTGTCATTCCTTTTTGACTTACTTAACGTACTATGATTATTTCTAGGCTCATGTGTAGTCCTGAAAACGGCATTGTTCATTTTTTTCCCGAGGCTACTATTCCATTCGGTACGTACACCACTTCTTCTTTGTCCATTTATCTGTTGATGGACATTTTGTTTGCTTGCATGGCTTGGCTATTGTAAATATTGCTGCAGTGCATGTTTGCCTGTCTGTGCCTTTCCCATTCTGGTCTTCTTAGGGTATAGGCCCATTAGGGGATCGGCCGCATGATATGGTAGCTCAATTTTTACCTTTTAAACGCAGCTCCGTTCTGTTCTCATGATTAGCTGTTACCAGTTTACATCCAACCAACAGCATAGTGGGTATGCATTTCTCCCCCAACCCGTCAGCATGCATTGTTTGTAGACTTTTTACGGATGGCATTTTGAATATTGGGTGGTGAAATCTTTCTGTAGTTTGGATTTGCATCCAACCAATAATTCCTGATATTGAGCTTTTATCCATGTTCTTCTTTTTTTAAAACAACCGAGTGAGTAACACTTACCTCTTCAAATTGTTTTCTTGAAAAATTTTCCGTGTTGTGAACTTTCTTGGCCATTACCTACCCCAGGACATTTTTTGAGGACACGTGTCATTTACGGCCCTACAATTACTGTGAATCTCAAGTGACCCTTAGCCCTGTGTTTAAAGCTGCTGTTGTGGGAAACGGCCACAAGGCGGCAGCATTTCTCCATTCCCAAGTCTGGTTACTAGGGCAGCAGAGCCTTCCTGAAAGTTGTGTTCCTAGGTTGTAAATTAGAATGGGATGTGCCAGGGAAAACCCCAATAACTTTATGTCTCATTAATTGTTGTTCGTGGTTTTAATTTTTTAAATTGGGGTAATGAGCAGAATAGTGTTTGTTCTGGGTGTGCACAATCAGGTTCAATTGAACATTATATATATCTACTCATGTACAGATCCTCTTCCCATGTAAATTACTATTATTTTTTTAAATAAATTTATTTTATTTATTTACTTATTTTTGGCTGAGTTGGATCTTCGTTGCTGCATGTGGGCTTTCTCCAGTTGCGGTGAGCGGGGGCTACTCTCCGTTGCGGTGCACCGGCTTCTCACTGCAGTGGCTTCTCTTGTTGCGGAGCACGGGCTCTAGGCGTGTGGGCTTCAGTAGTTGTGGTGCATGGGCTCAGTAGTTATGGCTCATGGGCTCCAGAGCGTAGGCTCATTAGTTGTGGTGCACGGGCTTAGTTGCTCTGCTGCATGTGGGACCTTCCCGAACCAGGGATCGAACCTGTGTCCCCTGCATTGGCAGGTGGATTCTTAACCACGGTGCCACCAGGCAAGCCCCCGTGTAAATTATTACAGAGCGTTCAGTAGACCTCCCTTGGTATATGGTCGGTCTTTTTGATACGTGTGTTTAATATGTATTTGTATACGTACGGTAACCCTAATCTTAATGTGTCCATTCCTCCCACCTTTCCTTTTAGATAACCATAGTTTGTTTTCTAAGTCTGTGAGAGTCTTTCTCTGTGGAAATATGTTCATACGTGTCAGTTGTTAGGTAACAGCTAGGAGTGATATCACAGGTTATTTGTCGGCTGCTTTCCGACTTACCTCATGTTCTGTGATTATCTCTAGGCTCATCTATGGTGCTGCAAAGAGCAGTGTTTCATCCTTTTCCATGGCGAATATTGCATTGTGTAGATGGACCACTTCTTCTTTGTGCATTCATCTGTGGATGGACATTTTGGTTACTTCCAAGTCTTGGCAATGCTAAATATTGATGCAGTGCAGGATTGCCAGCCTGTGTCTTTTGGATTCTGGTCTTCTCAGGGATTAGGCCCAGCAGTGGGCCTACTAGATCATATGGTGGTTCAAATTTTTCCCTTTCAACGCACCTCCATTCTGTTCTCACTACTGGCTGTTACCAGTTTACATGCCACCAGCAACTAGAGGGTACACAGTTCTCTAAAACCCCTTCAGAATTTATTGTTTGTAGACTTTTTACTGATGGCATTTTGAGTGTTGGGTGGTGATACCTTCTTGTAGGTTGGATTTGCATGCGTCTAATAATTCCCGATATTGAGCTTTCATCTACGTTTTTTTTTTAAGTAAAACAGAGAAACTCACCTCTTCAAATTGTTTCCTTGAAAAATTTGCCATGTTCCCTGAATTCCTGTGGCCATTACCTGCACCAGGACATTTTTTGAGGGCAGGTGTCCTTTACAGCCCTGTAGTAATTGTGAATATCACATGACCATTAGTTCTGCATTTAAAGCTGCTGTTGCAGGAAACGGCCACAAGGGGGCAGCATTTCTATATTCCCAACTCTGGTTACTAGGGCAACACAGCCTTCCTGGAAGTCCTGTTTGTAGGTTGTAAAGTAGAGTGGAATGTGCCAGGACAAACCCCCAGAAACTATGTCTACTTATTTGTTGTTGATATTCTCAGTTTAATTTTCATTTTTCTCAGAGCAAATTTGATTGCAATGTTGTGTTTGTTCTAGGTGTACAGAATGTCTTTCATTGATTCATATATCTTTTCATGTTTGGATCCTGTTCCGTAGAGATTATTACAGAATGTTGTGTAGACCTCTCTTGGTATTCGGTATGTCTGATGATTATATATTTTATAAGTATTAGCATATGTCTGTTAAACCCAATATCCTCCGTTATACATTCCTCACACCTTTCCGTTTGGTTAAGCACAAGCTTGTTTTCTGAACACGTGAGTGTCCCTCTCTGTGGAAATAGGTTCATTCCTATCAATTTTTAGATAAGACCTATACGTGATATCATAGGATATGTGTCTCTCGCTTTCTGACTTACTTCAAGGTGTGTGATTGTCTGTAGCCTCGTCTATGGTGCTGCAAACGGCATTGTTTCATTCTTTTCTGTGTCTAATATTGCATTGTGTACATGGACCACTTTTTCGTCCATTCATCTGATGGTGGACATTTTTGTTGCTTCCATGTCTTGGCTATTGTAAATACTGCTGCAGTACACGATGTTCCATCCTGTGTCTTTTTGATTCTGGCTTTCACAGGTGACAGGCCCAATAGTGGGCCTTCCGGATCATATGGGGACTCAATTTTTACCTTTCAACGCACTGCCATTCTGTTCCTATTATTGGCGGTGACCAGTTTACATCCCACTTAGACCGAGAGGTTACGCTATTCTCCACAACTTCTTCAACATCTATTGTTTGTTGACGTTTTGCTGATGGTCATTCTGACTGGTGTGAGGTGATACGTTTGTGTAGATTGGATTTGCATGCGTCTAATAATTCCTGATGTTTTGCGTGGATCAATGTCCTTTTCATTTTTTTTTAAGATTCAGCTAAACTTACAAGTTCAAATTTCCTTCTTGAAAAATTTGCTGCGTTTGGATTTTTTTGGCCATTCCCTACCCCAGGACAGTTTTTGAGGGCATGAGTCATTTACAGCCCTGCAGTCCTTGTGAATATTAGTGACCATTAGCAGTGGATTTAAAGCTGCTGTTTGAGGAAACGGCCTTAAGGTGGCAGCATTTCTACGTTGGCAACTCTGCTTGCTAGGGAAACAGAACCTTGCTGCAAGTTGTGCTTTTAGGTTGCAGATTAGAGTGGAATGTGTCAGGACAAACCCCCATAAGTTTTAGCCTCCTTAATTGTTGTTTGTGTCTTTAAGTTTTCATTTTTATCAGAGCAAATTGGATTTTAAAATGTCTTTTGTTCTAGCTGCACAGAATCTTGTTCATGTACACATATACATATATCTATTGATCGTTGTGTCCTTTTCCATGTAGGTTATTGTAGAGTGTTGAATAGACCACTCTTGGTATTCCATAGGTCTTTGGGGATGATATATTTTATATGTATTAGTATATGTTTGTTAACCCCAATATCCTAATTTGTCCATTCCTCACACCTTTTCTTTGGCTTAACCATAAGTTTGTCTTCTCCATCTGAGATCGTCTTTCCCTATGGAAATATGTTCATTTTTATGAATTTTCAGATAACATAAGTGATATCGTAGAACATTTGTCTTTCGCAATCTGACTTACTTCACGTTGTGTGATTATCTCTAGGCTCATCCGTGGTGCTGCATATGCCATTCTTTTATTTTTTTTCGTGGCTAATATTCCATTCTGTACATATACCACTTCTTCTTTGTCCATTCATCTGTTTATGGAGCTTTTTTTTGCTTCCATGTCTTGGCTCTTTCAATATTGCTGCAGTGCACATTTGCCTGCCTCTGTCTTTCCGATTCTGGTGGTCTTAGGTTATAGGCCCAGAAGGTGCCCTGCCGCATCATACGGTAGCTCAATTTTTACCTTTTAAAGCAGCTGCATTCAGTTTTCATTAGTGCTGTTAGCACTTTACACCCCATCAGCAGCTAGAAGGTACACAGTTCCCTAAAACCTCTTCAGCATTTATAGTTTGTAGACTTTTTGCTGATGGTCATTTGACTGGTGTGAGCTGAAACCTTTGTGGACGTGGGATTTGCATGCAGCTAATAATTCCTTATACTGAGCTTTAGGCATGTCTTTTTTTTTCTTTTCCTTTTTTTTTAAAGAGTGAGTACAACTTCCCTCTCATATTGACTTCTTGAAAACTTTGTCATGTGTTGAAATTTCTTGCCTATTCCCTACCCCAGGACATTTTTTGAGGGCAGGTATCATTTACAGCCCCGCAGTCCTCGTGACTATTAAGCGACCATTAGCACTGTGTTTAAAGCTGCTGTTGTGGGAAACAGCCACAAGGCGGCAGCATTATTACGTTCTCAACTCTTGTTACTAGGGCAACAGAGTCTTCCTGGACGTCGTGTTCCTCGGTTGTAAATTAGAGTGGAATGTGCTGGGACAAGCCCCCAGAAGTTTATGTCTCCTTACTTATGTTCGTTTTTTAAATTTAATTTATCTTTCTTATTGGAGGAAATTTGATTAGAGTGTTGTGATTGTCTGGCTGTACAGAATCTGGTCAATGATTCATACATATGTCTGTTCATCTTTGGATCCTGTTACCATGTACGTTATTACAGAATGTTGAGTAGACCTCCCTTGGTATTTGGTAGGTGTTTTGTCATGATATATTTTATATGTATTGGTGATTATATAATTCATATAGTTTATATGTTATGTTTATATACATTTAACATACATTAGTATATGTATGCTACCCCCATAATCCTAATTTATCCATCCTCCCACCTTTCATTTTGGTTAACCATTAGTTTGTTTTATAAGTCTGTGAGTGTGTTTTTCTGTGGAAATATGTTCATTGGGAGCAATCTTAGGATGGATAACACGTATAAATGATATCATAGGATATTTGTCATTCCTTTTTGACTTACTTAACGTACTATGATTATTTCTAGGCTCATGTGTAGTCCTGAAAACGGCATTGTTCATTTTTTTCCCGAGGCTACTATTCCATTCGGTACGTACACCACTTCTTCTTTGTCCATTTATCTGTTGATGGACATTTTGTTTGCTTGCATGGCTTGGCTATTGTAAATATTGCTGCAGTGCATGTTTGCCTGTCTGTGCCTTTCCCATTCTGGTCTTCTTAGGGTATAGGCCCATTAGGGGATCGGCCGCATGATATGGTAGCTCAATTTTTACCTTTTAAACGCAGCTCCGTTCTGTTCTCATGATTAGCTGTTACCAGTTTACATCCAACCAACAGCATAGTGGGTATGCATTTCTCCCCCAACCCGTCAGCATGCATTGTTTGTAGACTTTTTACGGATGGCATTTTGAATATTGGGTGGTGAAATCTTTCTGTAGTTTGGATTTGCATCCAACCAATAATTCCTGATATTGAGCTTTTATCCATGTTCTTCTTTTTTTAAAACAACCGAGTGAGTAACACTTACCTCTTCAAATTGTTTTCTTGAAAAATTTTCCGTGTTGTGAACTTTCTTGGCCATTACCTACCCCAGGACATTTTTTGAGGACACGTGTCATTTACGGCCCTACAATTACTGTGAATCTCAAGTGACCCTTAGCCCTGTGTTTAAAGCTGCTGTTGTGGGAAACGGCCACAAGGCGGCAGCATTTCTCCATTCCCAAGTCTGGTTACTAGGGCAGCAGAGCCTTCCTGAAAGTTGTGTTCCTAGGTTGTAAATTAGAATGGGATGTGCCAGGGAAAACCCCAATAACTTTATGTCTCATTAATTGTTGTTCGTGGTTTTAATTTTTTAAATTGGGGTAATGAGCAGAATAGTGTTTGTTCTGGGTGTGCACAATCAGGTTCAATTGAACATTATATATATCTACTCATGTACAGATCCTCTTCCCATGTAAATTACTATTATTTTTTTTAATAAATTTATTTTATTTATTTACTTATTTTTGGCTGAGTTGGATCTTCGTTGCTGCATGTGGGCTTTCTCCAGTTGCGGTGAGCGGGGGCTACTCTCCGTTGCGGTGCACCGGCTTCTCACTGCAGTGGCTTCTCTTGTTGCGGAGCACGGGCTCTAGGCATGTGGGCTTCAGTAGTTGTGGTGCATGGGCTCAGTAGTTATGGCTCATGGGCTCCAGAGCGTAGGCTCATTAGTTGTGGTGCACGGGCTTAGTTGCTCTGCTGCATGTGGGACCTTCCCGAACCAGGGATCGAACCTGTGTCCCCTGCATTGGCAGGTGGATTCTTAACCACGGTGCCACCAGGCAAGCCCCCGTGTAAATTATTACAGAGCGTTCAGTAGACCTCCCTTGGTATATGGTCGGTCTTTTTGATACGTGTGTTTAATATGTATTTGTATACGTACGGTAACCCTAATCTTAATGTGTCCATTCCTCCCACCTTTCCTTTTAGATAACCATAGTTTGTTTTCTAAGTCTGTGAGAGTCTTTCTCTGTGGAAATATGTTCATACGTGTCAGTTGTTAGGTAACAGCTAGGAGTGATATCACAGGTTATTTGTCGGCTGCTTTCCGACTTACCTCATGTTCTGTGATTATCTCTAGGCTCATCTATGGTGCTGCAAAGAGCAGTGTTTCATCCTTTTCCATGGCGAATATTGCATTGTGTACATGGACCACTTCTTCTTTGTGCATTCATCTGTGGATGGACATTTTGGTTACTTCCAAGTCTTGGCAATGCTAAATATTGATGCAGTGCAGGATTGCCAGCCTGTGTCTTTTGGATTCTGGTCTTCTCAGGGATTAGGCCCAGCAGTGGGCCTACTAGATCATATGGTGGTTCAAATTTTTCCCTTTCAACGCACCTCCATTCTGTTCTCACTACTGTCTGTTACCAGTTTACATGCCACCAGCAACTAGAGGGTACACAGTTCTCTAAAACCCCTTCAGAATTTATTGTTTGTAGACTTTTTACTGATGGCATTTTGAGTGTTGGGTGGTGATACCTTCTTGTAGGTTGGATTTGCATGCGTCTAATAATTCCCGATATTGAGCTTTCATCTACGTTTTTTTTTAAGTAAAACAGAGAAACTCACCTCTTCAAATTGTTTCCTTGAAAAATTTGCCATGTTCCCTGAATTCCTGTGGCCATTACCTGCACCAGGACATTTTTTGAGGGCAGGTGTCCTTTACAGCCCTGTAGTAATTGTGAATATCACATGACCATTAGTTCTGCATTTAAAGCTGCTGTTGCAGGAAACGGCCACAAGGGGGCAGCATTTCTATATTCCCAACTCTGGTTACTAGGGCAACACAGCCTTCCTGGAAGTCCTGTTTGTAGGTTGTAAAGTAGAGTGGAATGTGCCAGGACAAACCCCCAGAAACTATGTCTACTTATTTGTTGTTGATCTTCTCAGTTTAATTTTCATTTTTCTCAGAGCAAATTTGATTGCAATGTTGTGTTTGTTCTAGGTGTACAGAATGTCTTTCATTGATTCATATATCTTTTCATGTTTGGATCCTGTTCCGTAGAGATTATTACAGAATGTTGTGTAGACCTCTCTTGGTATTCGGTATGTCTGATGATTATATATTTTATAAGTATTAGCATATGTCTGTTAAACCCAATATCCTCCGTTATACATTCCTCACACCTTTCCGTTTGGTTAAGCACAAGCTTGTTTTCTGAACACGTGAGTGTCCTTCTCTGTGGAAATAGGTTCATTCCTATCAATTTTTACATAAGACCTATACGTGATATCATAGGATATGTGTCTCTCGCTTTCTGACTTACTTCAAGTTGTGTGATTGTCTGTAGCCTCGTCTATGGTGCTGCAAACGGCATTGTTTCATTCTTTTCTGTGTCTAATATTGCATTGTGTACATGGACCACTTTTTCGTCCATTCATCTGATGATGGACATTTTTGTTGCTTCCATGTCTTGGCTATTGTAAATACTGCTGCAATACACGATGTTCCATCCTGTGTCTTTTTGATTCTGGCTTTCACAGGTGACAGGCCCAATAGCGGGCCTTCCAGATCATATGGGGACTCAATTTTTACCTTTCAACGCACTGCCATTCTGTTCCTATTATTGGCGGTGACCAGTTTACATCCCACTTAGACCGAGAGGTTACGCTATTCTCCACAACTTCTTCAACATCTATTGTTTGTTGACGTTTTGCTGATGGTCATTCTGACTGGTGTGAGGTGATACGTTTGTGTAGATTGGATTTGCATGCGTCTAATAATTCCTGATGTTTTGCGTGTATCAATGTCCTTTTCATTTTTTTTTAAGATTCAGCTAAACTTACAACTTCAAATTTCCTTCTTGAAAAATTTGCCGCGTTTGGATTTTTTTGGCCATTCCCTCCCCAGGACAGTTTTTGAGGGCATGAGTCATTTACAGCCCTGCAGTCCTTGTGAATATCAGTGACCATTAGCAGTGGATTTAAAGCTGCTGTTTGAGGAAACGGCCTTAAGGTGGCAGCATTTCTACGTTGGCAACTCTGCTTGCTAGGGAAACAGAACCTTGCTGCAAGTTGTGCTTTTAGGTTGCAGATTAGAGTGGAATGTGTCAGGACAAACCCCCATAAGTTTTAGCCTCCTTAATTCTTGTTTGTGTCTTTAAGTTTTCATTTTTATCAGAGCAAATTGGATTTTAAAATGTCTTTTGTTCTAGCTGCACAGAATCTTGTTCATGTACACATATACATATATCTATTGATCTTTGTGTCCTTTTCCATGTAGGTTATTGTAGAGTGTTGAATAGACCACTCTTGGTATTCCATAGGTCTTTGGGGATGATATATTTTATATGTATTAGTATATGTTTGTTAACCCCAATATCCTAATTTGTCCATTCCTCACACCTTTTCTTTGGCTTAACCATAAGTTTGTCTTCTCCATCTGAGATCGTCTTTCCCTATGGAAATATGTTCATTTTTATGAATTTTCAGATAACATAAGTGATATCGTAGAACATTTGTCTTTCGCAATCTGACTTACTTCACGTTGTGTGATTATCTCTAGGCTCATCCGTGGTGCTGCATATGCCATTCTTTTATTTTTTTTCGTGGCTAATATTCCATTCTGTACATATACCACTTCTTCTTTGTCCATTCATCTGTTTATGGAGCTTTTTTTTGCTTCCATGTCTTGGCTCTTTCAATATTGCTGCAGTGCACATTTGCCTGCCTCTGTCTTTCCGATTCTGGTGGTCTTAGGTTATAGGCCCAGAAGGTGCCCTGCCGCATCATACGGTAGCTCAATTTTTACCTTTTAAAGCAGCTGCATTCAGTTTTCATTAGTGCTGTTAGCACTTTACACCCCATCAGCAGCTAGAAGGTACACAGTTCCCTAAAACCTCTTCAGCATTTATAGTTTGTAGACTTTTTGCTGATGGTCATTTGACTGGTGTGAGCTGAAACCTTTGTGGACGTGGGATTTGCATGCAGCTAATAATTCCTTATACTGAGCTATAGGCATGTCTTTTTTTTTCTTTTCCTTTTTTTTTAAAGAGTGAGTACAACTTCCCTCTCATATTGACTTCTTGAAAACTTTGTCATGTGTTGAAATTTCTTGCCTATTCCCTACCCCAGGACATTTTTTGAGGGCAGGTATCATTTACAGCCCCGCAGTCCTCGTGACTATTAAGCGACCATTAGCACTGTGTTTAAAGCTGCTGTTGTGGGAAACAGCCACAAGGCGGCAGCATTATTACGTTCTCAACTCTTGTTACTAGGGCAACAGAGTCTTCCTGGACGTCGTGTTCCTCGGTTGTAAATTAGAGTGGAATGTGCTGGGACAAGCCCCCAGAAGTTTATGTCTCCTTACTTATGTTCGTTTTTTAAATTTAATTTATCTTTCTTATTGGAGGAAATTTGATTAGAGTGTTGTGATTGTCTGGCTGTACAGAATCTGGTCAATGATTCATACATATGTCTGTTCATCTTTGGATCCTGTTACCATGTACGTTATTACAGAATGTTGAGTAGACCTCCCTTGGTATTTGGTAGGTGTTTTGTCATGATATATTTTATATGTATTGGTGATTATATAATTCATATAGTTTATATGTTATGTTTATATACATTTAACATACATTAGTATATGTATGCTACCCCCATAATCCTAATTTATCCATCCTCCCACCTTTCATTTTGGTTAACCATTAGTTTGTTTTATAAGTCTGTGAGTGTGTTTTTCTGTGGAAATATGTTCATTGGGAGCAATCTTAGGATGGATAACACGTATAAATGATATCATAGGATATTTGTCATTCCTTTTTGACTTACTTAACGTACTATGATTATTTCTAGGCTCATGTGTAGTCCTGAAAACGGCATTGTTCATTTTTTTCCCGAGGCTACTATTCCATTCGGTACGTACACCACTTCTTCTTTGTCCATTTATCTGTTGATGGACATTTTGTTTGCTTGCATGGCTTGGCTATTGTAAATATTGCTGCAGTGCATGTTTGCCTGTCTGTGCCTTTCCCATTCTGGTCTTCTTAGGGTATAGGCCCATTAGGGGATCGGCCGCATGATATGGTAGCTCAATTTTTACCTTTTAAACGCAGCTCCGTTCTGTTCTCATGATTAGCTGTTACCAGTTTACATCCAACCAACAGCATAGTGGGTATGCATTTCTCCCCCAACCCGTCAGCATGCATTGTTTGTAGACTTTTTACGGATGGCATTTTGAATATTGGGTGGTGAAATCTTTCTGTAGTTTGGATTTGCATCCAACCAATAATTCCTGATATTGAGCTTTTATCCATGTTCTTCTTTTTTTAAAACAACCGAGTGAGTAACACTTACCTCTTCAAATTGTTTTCTTGAAAAATTTTCCGTGTTGTGAACTTTCTTGGCCATTACCTACCCCAGGACATTTTTTGAGGACACGTGTCATTTACGGCCCTACAATTACTGTGAATCTCAAGTGACCCTTAGCCCTGTGTTTAAAGCTGCTGTTGTGGGAAACGGCCACAAGGCGGCAGCATTTCTCCATTCCCAAGTCTGGTTACTAGGGCAGCAGAGCCTTCCTGAAAGTTGTGTTCCTAGGTTGTAAATTAGAATGGGATGTGCCAGGGAAAACCCCAATAACTTTATGTCTCATTAATTGTTGTTCGTGGTTTTAATTTTTTAAATTGGGGTAATGAGCAGAATAGTGTTTGTTCTGGGTGTGCACAATCAGGTTCAATTGAACATTATATATATCTACTCATGTACAGATCCTCTTCCCATGTAAATTACTATTATTTTTTTAAATAAATTTATTTTATTTATTTACTTATTTTTGGCTGAGTTGGATCTTCGTTGCTGCATGTGGGCTTTCTCCAGTTGCGGTGAGCGGGGGCTACTCTCCGTTGCGGTGCACCGGCTTCTCACTGCAGTGGCTTCTCTTGTTGCGGAGCACGGGCTCTAGGCATGTGGGCTTCAGTAGTTGTGGTGCATGGGCTCAGTAGTTATGGCTCATGGGCTCCAGAGCGTAGGCTCATTAGTTGTGGTGCACGGGCTTAGTTGCTCTGCTGCATGTGGGACCTTCCCGAACCAGGGATCGAACCTGTGTCCCCTGCATTGGCAGGTGGATTCTTAACCACGGTGCCACCAGGCAAGCCCCCGTGTAAATTATTACAGAGCGTTCAGTAGACCTCCCTTGGTATATGGTCGGTCTTTTTGATACGTGTGTTTAATATGTATTTGTATACGTACGGTAACCCTAATCTTAATGTGTCCATTCCTCCCACCTTTCCTTTTAGATAACCATAGTTTGTTTTCTAAGTCTGTGAGAGTCTTTCTCTGTGGAAATATGTTCATACGTGTCAGTTGTTAGGTAACAGCTAGGAGTGATATCACAGGTTATTTGTCGGCTGCTTTCCGACTTACCTCATGTTCTGTGATTATCTCTAGGCTCATCTATGGTGCTGCAAAGAGCAGTGTTTCATCCTTTTCCATGGCGAATATTGCATTGTGTACATGGACCACTTCTTCTTTGTGCATTCATCTGTGGATGGACATTTTGGTTACTTCCAAGTCTTGGCAATGCTAAATATTGATGCAGTGCAGGATTGCCAGCCTGTGTCTTTTGGATTCTGGTCTTCTCAGGGATTAGGCCCAGCAGTGGGCCTACTAGATCATATGGTGGTTCAAATTTTTCCCTTTCAACGCACCTCCATTCTGTTCTCACTACTGTCTGTTACCAGTTTACATGCCACCAGCAACTAGAGGGTACACAGTTCTCTAAAACCCCTTCAGAATTTATTGTTTGTAGACTTTTTACTGATGGCATTTTGAGTGTTGGGTGGTGATACCTTCTTGTAGGTTGGATTTGCATGCGTCTAATAATTCCCGATATTGAGCTTTCATCTACGTTTTTTTTTTAAGTAAAACAGAGAAACTCACCTCTTCAAATTGTTTCCTTGAAAAATTTGCCATGTTCCCTGAATTCCTGTGGCCATTACCTGCACCAGGACATTTTTTGAGGGCAGGTGTCCTTTACAGCCCTGTAGTAATTGTGAATATCACATGACCATTAGTTCTGCATTTAAAGCTGCTGTTGCAGGAAACGGCCACAAGGGGGCAGCATTTCTATATTCCCAACTCTGGTTACTAGGGCAACACAGCCTTCCTGGAAGTCCTGTTTGTAGGTTGTAAAGTAGAGTGGAATGTGCCAGGACAAACCCCCAGAAACTATGTCTACTTATTTGTTGTTGATATTCTCAGTTTAATTTTCATTTTTCTCAGAGCAAATTTGATTGCAATGTTGTGTTTGTTCTAGGTGTACAGAATGTCTTTCATTGATTCATATATCTTTTCATGTTTGGATCCTGTTCCGTAGAGATTATTACAGAATGTTGTGTAGACCTCTCTTGGTATTCGGTATGTCTGATGATTATATATTTTATAAGTATTAGCATATGTCTGTTAAACCCAATATCCTCCGTTATACATTCCTCACACCTTTCCGTTTGGTTAAGCACAAGCTTGTTTTCTGAACACGTGAGTGTCCTTCTCTGTGGAAATAGGTTCATTCCTATCAATTTTTACATAAGACCTATACGTGATATCATAGGATATGTGTCTCTCGCTTTCTGACTTACTTCAAGTTGTGTGATTGTCTGTAGCCTCGTCTATGGTGCTGCAAACGGCATTGTTTCATTCTTTTCTGTGTCTAATATTGCATTGTGTACATGGACCACTTTTTCGTCCATTCATCTGATGATGGACATTTTTGTTGCTTCCATGTCTTGGCTATTGTAAATACTGCTGCAATACACGATGTTCCATCCTGTGTCTTTTTGATTCTGGCTTTCACAGGTGACAGGCCCAATAGCGGGCCTTCCAGATCATATGGGGACTCAATTTTTACCTTTCAACGCACTGCCATTCTGTTCCTATTATTGGCGGTGACCAGTTTACATCCCACTTAGACCGAGAGGTTACGCTATTCTCCACAACTTCTTCAACATCTATTGTTTGTTGACGTTTTGCTGATGGTCATTCTGACTGGTGTGAGGTGATACGTTTGTGTAGATTGGATTTGCATGCGTCTAATAATTCCTGATGTTTTGCGTGTATCAATGTCCTTTTCATTTTTTTTTAAGATTCAGCTAAACTTACAACTTCAAATTTCCTTCTTGAAAAATTTGCCGCGTTTGGATTTTTTTGGCCATTCCCTCCCCAGGACAGTTTTTGAGGGCATGAGTCATTTACAGCCCTGCAGTCCTTGTGAATATCAGTGACCATTAGCAGTGGATTTAAAGCTGCTGTTTGAGGAAACGGCCTTAAGGTGGCAGCATTTCTACGTTGGCAACTCTGCTTGCTAGGGAAACAGAACCTTGCTGCAAGTTGTGCTTTTAGGTTGCAGATTAGAGTGGAATGTGTCAGGACAAACCCCCATAAGTTTTAGCCTCCTTAATTCTTGTTTGTGTCTTTAAGTTTTCATTTTTATCAGAGCAAATTGGATTTTAAAATGTCTTTTGTTCTAGCTGCACAGAATCTTGTTCATGTACACATATACATATATCTATTGATCTTTGTGTCCTTTTCCATGTAGGTTATTGTAGAGTGTTGAATAGACCACTCTTGGTATTCCATAGGTCTTTGGGGATGATATATTTTATATGTATTAGTATATGTTTGTTAACCCCAATATCCTAATTTGTCCATTCCTCACACCTTTTCTTTGGCTTAACCATAAGTTTGTCTTCTCCATCTGAGATCGTCTTTCCCTATGGAAATATGTTCATTTTTATGAATTTTCAGATAACATAAGTGATATCGTAGAACATTTGTCTTTCGCAATCTGACTTACTTCACGTTGTGTGATTATCTCTAGGCTCATCCGTGGTGCTGCATATGCCATTCTTTTATTTTTTTTCGTGGCTAATATTCCATTCTGTACATATACCACTTCTTCTTTGTCCATTCATCTGTTTATGGAGCTTTTTTTTGCTTCCATGTCTTGGCTCTTTCAATATTGCTGCAGTGCACATTTGCCTGCCTCTGTCTTTCCGATTCTGGTGGTCTTAGGTTATAGGCCCAGAAGGTGCCCTGCCGCATCATACGGTAGCTCAATTTTTACCTTTTAAAGCAGCTGCATTCAGTTTTCATTAGTGCTGTTAGCACTTTACACCCCATCAGCAGCTAGAAGGTACACAGTTCCCTAAAACCTCTTCAGCATTTATAGTTTGTAGACTTTTTGCTGATGGTCATTTGACTGGTGTGAGCTGAAACCTTTGTGGACGTGGGATTTGCATGCAGCTAATAATTCCTTATACTGAGCTATAGGCATGTCTTTTTTTTTCTTTTCCTTTTTTTTTAAA
This sequence comes from Eubalaena glacialis, assembly GCF_028564815.1. Lineage (NCBI taxonomy): Eukaryota > Metazoa > Chordata > Mammalia > Artiodactyla > Balaenidae > Eubalaena > Eubalaena glacialis. The sequence continues at coordinate 130,333,238 of NC_083722.1, read as the reverse complement.
GAGTGAGTACAACTTCCCTCTCATATTGACTTCTTGAAAACTTTGTCATGTGTTGAAATTTCTTGCCTATTCCCTACCCCAGGACATTTTTTGAGGGCAGGTATCATTTACAGCCCCGCAGTCCTCGTGACTATTAAGCGACCATTAGCACTGTGTTTAAAGCTGCTGTTGTGGGAAACAGCCACAAGGCGGCAGCATTATTACGTTCTCAACTCTTGTTACTAGGGCAACAGAGTCTTCCTGGACGTCGTGTTCCTCGGTTGTAAATTAGAGTGGAATGTGCTGGGACAAGCCCCCAGAAGTTTATGTCTCCTTACTTATGTTCGTTTTTTAAATTTAATTTATCTTTCTTATTGGAGGAAATTTGATTAGAGTGTTGTGATTGTCTGGCTGTACAGAATCTGGTCAATGATTCATACATATGTCTGTTCATCTTTGGATCCTGTTACCATGTACGTTATTACAGAATGTTGAGTAGACCTCCCTTGGTATTTGGTAGGTGTTTTGTCATGATATATTTTATATGTATTGGTGATTATATAATTCATATAGTTTATATGTTATGTTTATATACATTTAACATACATTAGTATATGTATGCTACCCCCATAATCCTAATTTATCCATCCTCCCACCTTTCATTTTGGTTAACCATTAGTTTGTTTTATAAGTCTGTGAGTGTGTTTTTCTGTGGAAATATGTTCATTGGGAGCAATCTTAGGATGGATAACACGTATAAATGATATCATAGGATATTTGTCATTCCTTTTTGACTTACTTAACGTACTATGATTATTTCTAGGCTCATGTGTAGTCCTGAAAACGGCATTGTTCATTTTTTTCCCGAGGCTACTATTCCATTCGGTACGTACACCACTTCTTCTTTGTCCATTTATCTGTTGATGGACATTTTGTTTGCTTGCATGGCTTGGCTATTGTAAATATTGCTGCAGTGCATGTTTGCCTGTCTGTGCCTTTCCCATTCTGGTCTTCTTAGGGTATAGGCCCATTAGGGGATCGGCCGCATGATATGGTAGCTCAATTTTTACCTTTTAAACGCAGCTCCGTTCTGTTCTCATGATTAGCTGTTACCAGTTTACATCCAACCAACAGCATAGTGGGTATGCATTTCTCCCCCAACCCGTCAGCATGCATTGTTTGTAGACTTTTTACGGATGGCATTTTGAATATTGGGTGGTGAAATCTTTCTGTAGTTTGGATTTGCATCCAACCAATAATTCCTGATATTGAGCTTTTATCCATGTTCTTCTTTTTTTAAAACAACCGAGTGAGTAACACTTACCTCTTCAAATTGTTTTCTTGAAAAATTTTCCGTGTTGTGAACTTTCTTGGCCATTACCTACCCCAGGACATTTTTTGAGGACACGTGTCATTTACGGCCCTACAATTACTGTGAATCTCAAGTGACCCTTAGCCCTGTGTTTAAAGCTGCTGTTGTGGGAAACGGCCACAAGGCGGCAGCATTTCTCCATTCCAAAGTCTGGTTACTAGGGCAGCAGAGCCTTCCTGAAAGTTGTGTTCCTAGGTTGTAAATTAGAATGGGATGTGCCAGGGAAAACCCCAATAACTTTATGTCTCATTAATTGTTGTTCGTGGTTTTAATTTTTTAAATTGGGGTAATGAGCAGAATAGTGTTTGTTCTGGGTGTGCACAATCAGGTTCAATTGAACATTATATATATCTACTCATGTACAGATCCTCTTCCCATGTAAATTACTATTATTTTTTTAAATAAATTTATTTTATTTATTTACTTATTTTTGGCTGAGTTGGATCTTCGTTGCTGCATGTGGGCTTTCTCCAGTTGCGGTGAGCGGGGGCTACTCTCCGTTGCGGTGCACCGGCTTCTCACTGCAGTGGCTTCTCTTGTTGCGGAGCACGGGCTCTAGGCGTGTGGGCTTCAGTAGTTGTGGTGCATGGGCTCAGTAGTTATGGCTCATGGGCTCCAGAGCGTAGGCTCATTAGTTGTGGTGCACGGGCTTAGTTGCTCTGCTGCATGTGGGACCTTCCCGAACCAGGGATCGAACCTGTGTCCCCTGCATTGGCAGGTGGATTCTTAACCACGGTGCCACCAGGCAAGCCCCCGTGTAAATTATTACAGAGCGTTCAGTAGACCTCCCTTGGTATATGGTCGGTCTTTTTGATACGTGTGTTTAATATGTATTTGTATACGTACGGTAACCCTAATCTTAATGTGTCCATTCCTCCCACCTTTCCTTTTAGATAACCATAGTTTGTTTTCTAAGTCTGTGAGAGTCTTTCTCTGTGGAAATATGTTCATACGTGTCAGTTGTTAGGTAACAGCTAGGAGTGATATCACAGGTTATTTGTCGGCTGCTTTCCGACTTACCTCATGTTCTGTGATTATCTCTAGGCTCATCTATGGTGCTGCAAAGAGCAGTGTTTCATCCTTTTCCATGGCGAATATTGCATTGTGTACATGGACCACTTCTTCTTTGTGCATTCATCTGTGGATGGACATTTTGGTTACTTCCAAGTCTTGGCAATGCTAAATATTGATGCAGTGCAGGATTGCCAGCCTGTGTCTTTTGGATTCTGGTCTTCTCAGGGATTAGGCCCAGCAGTGGGCCTACTAGATCATATGGTGGTTCAAATTTTTCCCTTTCAACGCACCTCCATTCTGTTCTCACTACTGGCTGTTACCAGTTTACATGCCACCAGCAACTAGAGGGTACACAGTTCTCTAAAACCCCTTCAGAATTTATTGTTTGTAGACTTTTTACTGATGGCATTTTGAGTGTTGGGTGGTGATACCTTCTTGTAGGTTGGATTTGCATGCGTCTAATAATTCCCGATATTGAGCTTTCATCTACGTTTTTTTTTAAGTAAAACAGAGAAACTCACCTCTTCAAATTGTTTCCTTGAAAAATTTGCCATGTTCCCTGAATTCCTGTGGCCATTACCTGCACCAGGACATTTTTTGAGGGCAGGTGTCCTTTACAGCCCTGTAGTAATTGTGAATATCACATGACCATTAGTTCTGCATTTAAAGCTGCTGTTGCAGGAAACGGCCACAAGGGGGCAGCATTTCTATATTCCCAACTCTGGTTACTAGGGCAACACAGCCTTCCTGGAAGTCCTGTTTGTAGGTTGTAAAGTAGAGTGGAATGTGCCAGGACAAACCCCCAGAAACTATGTCTACTTATTTGTTGTTGATCTTCTCAGTTTAATTTTCATTTTTCTCAGAGCAAATTTGATTGCAATGTTGTGTTTGTTCTAGGTGTACAGAATGTCTTTCATTGATTCATATATCTTTTCATGTTTGGATCCTGTTCCGTAGAGATTATTACAGAATGTTGTGTAGACCTCTCTTGGTATTCGGTATGTCTGATGATTATATATTTTATAAGTATTAGCATATGTCTGTTAAACCCAATATCCTCCGTTATACATTCCTCACACCTTTCCGTTTGGTTAAGCACAAGCTTGTTTTCTGAACACGTGAGTGTCCTTCTCTGTGGAAATAGGTTCATTCCTATCAATTTTTACATAAGACCTATACGTGATATCATAGGATATGTGTCTCTCGCTTTCTGACTTACTTCAAGTTGTGTGATTGTCTGTAGCCTCGTCTATGGTGCTGCAAACGGCATTGTTTCATTCTTTTCTGTGTCTAATATTGCATTGTGTACATGGACCACTTTTTCGTCCATTCATCTGATGATGGACATTTTTGTTGCTTCCATGTCTTGGCTATTGTAAATACTGCTGCAATACACGATGTTCCATCCTGTGTCTTTTTGATTCTGGCTTTCACAGGTGACAGGCCCAATAGCGGGCCTTCCAGATCATATGGGGACTCAATTTTTACCTTTCAACGCACTGCCATTCTGTTCCTATTATTGGCGGTGACCAGTTTACATCCCACTTAGACCGAGAGGTTACGCTATTCTCCACAACTTCTTCAACATCTATTGTTTGTTGACGTTTTGCTGATGGTCATTCTGACTGGTGTGAGGTGATACGTTTGTGTAGATTGGATTTGCATGCGTCTAATAATTCCTGATGTTTTGCGTGTATCAATGTCCTTTTCATTTTTTTTTAAGATTCAGCTAAACTTACAACTTCAAATTTCCTTCTTGAAAAATTTGCCGCGTTTGGATTTTTTTGGCCATTCCCTCCCCAGGACAGTTTTTGAGGGCATGAGTCATTTACAGCCCTGCAGTCCTTGTGAATATCAGTGACCATTAGCAGTGGATTTAAAGCTGCTGTTTGAGGAAACGGCCTTAAGGTGGCAGCATTTCTACGTTGGCAACTCTGCTTGCTAGGGAAACAGAACCTTGCTGCAAGTTGTGCTTTTAGGTTGCAGATTAGAGTGGAATGTGTCAGGACAAACCCCCATAAGTTTTAGCCTCCTTAATTCTTGTTTGTGTCTTTAAGTTTTCATTTTTATCAGAGCAAATTGGATTTTAAAATGTCTTTTGTTCTAGCTGCACAGAATCTTGTTCATGTACACATATACATATATCTATTGATCTTTGTGTCCTTTTCCATGTAGGTTATTGTAGAGTGTTGAATAGACCACTCTTGGTATTCCATAGGTCTTTGGGGATGATATATTTTATATGTATTAGTATATGTTTGTTAACCCCAATATCCTAATTTGTCCATTCCTCACACCTTTTCTTTGGCTTAACCATAAGTTTGTCTTCTCCATCTGAGATCGTCTTTCCCTATGGAAATATGTTCATTTTTATGAATTTTCAGATAACATAAGTGATATCGTAGAACATTTGTCTTTCACAATCTGACTTACTTCACGTTGTGTGATTATCTCTAGGCTCATCCGTGGTGCTGCATATGCCATTCTTTTATTTTTTTTCGTGGCTAATATTCCATTCTGTACATATTACCACTTCTTCTTTGTCCATTCATCTGTTTATGGAGCTTTTTTTTGCTTCCATGTCTTGGCTCTTTCAATATTGCTGCAGTGCACATTTGCCTGCCTCTGTCTTTCCGATTCTGGTGGTCTTAGGTTATAGGCCCAGAAGGTGCCCTGCCGCATCATACGGTAGCTCAATTTTTACCTTTTAAAGCAGCTGCATTCAGTTTTCATTAGTGCTGTTAGCACTTTACACCCCATCAGCAGCTAGAAGGTACACAGTTCCCTAAAACCTCTTCAGCATTTATAGTTTGTAGACTTTTTGCTGATGGTCATTTGACTGGTGTGAGCTGAAACCTTTGTGGACGTGGGATTTGCATGCAGCTAATAATTCCTTATACTGAGCTATAGGCATGTCTTTTTTTTTCTTTTCCTTTTTTTTAAAGAGTGAGTACAACTTCCCTCTCATATTGACTTCTTGAAAACTTTGTCATGTGTTGAAATTTCTTGCCTATTCCCTACCCCAGGACATTTTTTGAGGGCAGGTATCATTTACAGCCCCGCAGTCCTCGTGACTATTAAGCGACCATTAGCACTGTGTTTAAAGCTGCTGTTGTGGGAAACAGCCACAAGGCGGCAGCATTATTACGTTCTCAACTCTTGTTACTAGGGCAACAGAGTCTTCCTGGACGTCGTGTTCCTCGGTTGTAAATTAGAGTGAAATGTGCTGGGACAAGCCCCCAGAAGTTTATGTCTCCTTACTTATGTTCGTTTTTTAAATTTAATTTATATTTCTTATCGGAGGAAATTTGATTAGAGTGTTGTGATTGTCTGGCTGTACAGAATCTGGTCAATGATTCATACATATGTCTGTTCATCTTTGGATCCTGTTACCATGTACGTTATTACAGAATGTTGAGTAGACCTCCCTTGGTATTTGGTAGGTGTTTTGTCATGATATATTTTATATGTATTGGTGATTATATAATTCATATAGTTTATATGTTATGTTTATATACATTTAACATACATTAGTATATGTATGCTACCCCCATAATCCTAATTTATCCATCCTCCCACCTTTCATTTTGGTTAACCATTAGTTTGTTTTATAAGTCTGTGAGTGTGTTTTTCTGTGGAAATATGTTCATTGGGAGCAATCTTAGGATGGATAACACGTATAAATGATATCATAGGATATTTGTCATTCCTTTTTGACTTACTTAACGTACTATGATTATTTCTAGGCTCATGTGTAGTCCTGAAAACGGCATTGTTCATTTTTTTCCCGAGGCTACTCTTCCATTCGGTACGTACACCACTTCTTCTTTGTCCATTTATCTGTTGATGGACATTTTGTTTGCTTGCATGGCTTGGCTATTGTAAATATTGCTGCAGTGCATGTTTGCCTGTCTGTGCCTTTCCCATTCTGGTCTTCTTAGGGTATAGGCCCATTAGGGGATCGGCCGCGTGATATGGTAGCTCAATTTTTACCTTTTAAACGCAGCTCCGTTCTGTTCTCATGATTAGCTGTTACCAGTTTACATCCAACCAACAGCATAGTGGGTATGCATTTCTCCCCCAACCCGTCAGCATGCATTGTTTGTAGACTTTTTACGGATGGCATTTTGAATATTGGGTGGTGAAATCTTTTTGTAGTTTGGATTTGCATCCAACCAATAATTCCTGATATTGAGCTTTTATCCATGTTCTTCTTTTTTTAAAACAACCGAGTGAGTAACACTTACCTCTTCAAATTGTTTTCTTGAAAAATTTTCCGTGTTGTGAACTTTCTTGGCCATTACCTACCCCAGGACATTTTTTGAGGACACGTGTCATTTACGGCCCTACAATTACTGTGAATCTCAAGTGACCCTTAGCCCTGTGTTTAAAGCTGCTGTTGTGGGAAACGGCCACAAGGCGGCAGCATTTCTCCATTCCCAAGTCTGGTTACTAGGGCAGCAGAGCCTTCCTGAAAGTTGTGTTCCTAGGTTGTAAATTAGAATGGGATGTGCCAGGGAAAACCCCAATAACTTTATGTCTCATTAATTGTTGTTCGTGGTTTTAATTTTTTAAATTGGGGTAATGAGCAGAATAGTGTTTGTTCTGGGTGTGCACAATCAGGTTCAATTGAACATTATATATATCTACTCATGTACAGATCCTCTTCCCATGTAAATTACTATTATTTTTTTAAATAAATTTATTTTATTTATTTATTTATTTTTGGCTGAGTTGGATCTTCGTTGCTGCATGTGGGCTTTCTCCAGTTGCGGTGAGCGGGGGCTACTCTCCGTTGCGGTGCACCGGCTTCTCACTGCAGTGGCTTCTCTTGTTGCGGAGCACGGGCTCTAGGCGTGTGGGCTTCAGTAGTTGTGGTGCATGGGCTCAGTAGTTATGGCTCATGGGCTCCAGAGCGTAGGCTCATTAGTTGTGGTGCACGGGCTTAGTTGCTCTGCTGCATGTGGGTCCTTCCCGAACCAGGGATCGAACCTGTGTCCCCTGCATTGGCAGGTGGATTCTTAACCACGGGGCCACCAGGCAAGCCCCCGTGTAAATTATTACAGAGCGTTCAGTAGACCTCCCTTGGTATATGGTCGGTCTTTTTGATACGTGTGTTTAATATGTATTTGTATACGTACGGTAACCCTAATCTTAATGTATCCATTCCTCCCACCTTTCCTTTTAGATAACCATAGTTTGTTTTCTAAGTCTGTGAGAGTCTTTCTCTGTGGAAATATGTTCATACGTGTCAGTTGTTAGGTAACAGCTAGGAGTGGTATCACAGGTTATTTGTCGGCTGCTTTCCGACTTACCTCATGTTCTGTGATTATCTCTAGGCTCATCTATGGTGCTGCAAAGAGCAGTGTTTCATCCTTTTCCATGGCGAATATTGCATTGTGTACATGGACCACTTCTTCTTTGTGCATTCATCTGTGGATGGACATTTTGGTTACTTCCAAGTCTTGGCAATGCTAAATATTGATGCAGTGCAGGATTGCCAGCCTGTGTCTTTTGGATTCTGGTCTTCTCAGGGATTAGGCCCAGCAGTGGGCCTACTAGATCATATGGTAGTTCAAATTTTTCCCTTTCAACGCACCTCCATTCTGTTCTCACTACTGGCTGTTACCAGTTTACATGCCACCAGCAACTAGAGGGTACACAGTTCTCTAAAACCCCTTCAGAATTTATTGTTTGTAGACTTTTTACTGATGGCATTTTGAGTGTTGGGTGGTGATACCTTCTTGTAGGTTGGATTTGCATGCGTCTAATAATTCCCGATATTGAGCTTTCATCTACGTTTTTTTTTTAAGTAAAACAGAGAAACTCACCTCTTCAAATTGTTTCCTTGAAAAATTTGCCATGTTCCCTGAATTCCTGTGGCCATTACCTGCACCAGGACATTTTTTGAGGGCAGGTGTCCTTTACAGCCCTGTAGTAATTGTGAATATCACATGACCATTAGTTCTGCATTTAAAGCTGCTGTTGCAGGAAACGGCCACAAGGGGGCAGCATTTCTATATTCCCAACTCTGGTTACTAGGGCAACACAGCCTTCCTGGAAGTCCTGTTTGTAGGTTGTAAAGTAGAGTGGAATGTGCCAGGACAAACCCCCAGAAACTATGTCTACTTATTTGTTGTTGATCTTCTCAGTTTAATTTTCATTTTTCTCAGAGCAAATTTGATTGCAATGTTGTGTTTGTTCTAGGTGTACAGAATGTCTTTCATTGATTCATATATCTTTTCATGTTTGGATCCTGTTCCATAGAGATTATTACAGAATGTTGTGTAGACCTCTCTTGGTATTCGGTATGTCTGATGATTATATATTTTATAAGTATTAGCATATGTCTGTTAAACCCAATATCCTCCGTTATACATTCCTCACACCTTTCCGTTTGGTTAAGCACAAGCTTGTTTTCTGAACACGTGAGTGTCCTTCTCTGTGGAAATAGGTTCATTCCTATCAATTTTTACATAAGACCTATACGTGATATCATAAGATATGTGTCTCTCGCTTTCTGACTTACTTCAAGTTGTGTGATTGTCTGTAGCCTCGTCTATGGTGCTGCAAACGGCATTGTTTCATTCTTTTCTGTGTCTAATATTGCATTGTGTACATGGACCACTTTTTCGTCCATTCATCTGATGATGGACATTTTTGTTGCTTCCATGTCTTGGCTATTGTAAATACTGCTGCAATACACGATGTTCCATCCTGTGTCTTTTTGATTCTGGCTTTCACAGGTGACAGGCCCAATAGTGGGCCTTCCGGATCATATGGGGACTCAATTTTTACCTTTCAACGCACTGCCATTCTGTTCCTATTATTGGCGGTGACCAGTTTACATCCCACTTAGACCGAGAGGTTACGCTATTCTCCACAACTTCTTCAACATCTATTGTTTGTTGACGTTTTGCTGATGGTCATTCTGACTGGTGTGAGGTGATACGTTTGTGTAGATTGGATTTGCATGCGTCTAATAATTCCTGATGTTTTGCGTGGATCAATGTCCTTTTCATTTTTTTTTAAGATTCAGCTAAACTTACAACTTCAAATTTCCTTCTTGAAAAATTTGCCGCGTTTGGATTTTTTTGGCCATTCCCTACCCCAGGACAGTTTTTGAGGGCATGAGTCATTTACAGCCCTGCAGTCCTTGTGAATATCAGTGACCATTAGCAGTGGATTTAAAGCTGCTGTTTGAGGAAACGGCCTTAAGGTGGCAGCATTTCTACGTTGCCAACTCTGCTTGCTAGGGAAACAGAACCTTGCTGCAAGTTGTGCTTTTAGGTTGCAGATTAGAGTGGAATGTGTCAGGACAAACCCCCATAAGTTTTAGCCTCCTTAATTCTTGTTTGTGTCTTTAAGTTTTCATTTTTATCAGAGCAAATTGGATTTTAAAATGTCTTTTGTTCTAGCTGCACAGAATCTTGTTCATGTACACATATACATATATCTATTGATCTTTGTGTCCTTTTCCATGTAGGTTATTGTAGAGTGTTGAATAGACCACTCTTGGTATTCCATAGGTCTTTGGGGATGATATATTTTATATGTATTAGTATATGTTTGTTAACCCCAATATCCTAATTTGTCCATTCCTCACACCTTTTCTTTGGCTTAACCATAAGTTTGTCTTCTCCATCTGAGATCGTCTTTCCCTATGGAAATATGTTCATTTTTATGAATTTTCAGATAACATAAGTGATATCGTAGAACATTTGTCTTTCGCAATCTGACTTACTTCACGTTGTGTGATTATCTCTAGGCTCATCCGTGGTGCTGCATATGCCATTCTTTTATTTTTTTTCGTGGCTAATATTCCATTCTGTACATATACCACTTCTTCTTTGTCCATTCATCTGTTTATGGAGCTTTTTTTTGCTTCCATGTCTTGGCTCTTTCAATATTGCTGCAGTGCACATTTGCCTGCCTCTGTCTTTCCGATTCTGGTGGTCTTAGGTTATAGGCCCAGAAGGTGCCCTGCCGCATCATACGGTAGCTCAATTTTTACCTTTTAAAGCAGCTGCATTCAGTTTTCATTAGTGCTGTTAGCACTTTACACCCCATCAGCAGCTAGAAGGTACACAGTTCCCTAAAACCTCTTCAGCATTTATAGTTTGTAGACTTTTTGCTGATGGTCATTTGACTGGTGTGAGCTGAAACCTTTGTGGACGTGGGATTTGCATGCAGCTAATAATTCCTTATACTGAGCTATAGGCATGTCTTTTTTTTTCTTTTCCTTTTTTTTTAAAGAGTGAGTACAACTTCCCTCTCATATTGACTTCTTGAAAACTTTGTCATGTGTTGAAATTTCTTGCCTATTCCCTACCCCAGGACATTTTTTGAGGGCAGGTATCATTTACAGCCCCGCAGTCCTCGTGACTATTAAGCGACCATTAGCACTGTGTTTAAAGCTGCTGTTGTGGGAAACAGCCACAAGGCGGCAGCATTATTACGTTCTCAACTCTTGTTACTAGGGCAACAGAGTCTTCCTGGACGTCGTGTTCCTCGGTTGTAAATTAGAGTGAAATGTGCTGGGACAAGCCCCCAGAAGTTTATGTCTCCTTACTTATGTTCGTTTTTTAAATTTAATTTATATTTCTTATCGGAGGAAATTTGATTAGAGTGTTGTGATTGTCTGGCTGTACAGAATCTGGTCAATGATTCATACATATGTCTGTTCATCTTCGGATCCTGTTACCATGTACGTTATTACAGAATGTTGAGTAGACCTCCCTTGGTATTTGGTAGGTGTTTTGTCATGATATATTTTATAGGTATTGGTGATTATATAATTCATATAGTTTATATGTTATATGTTTATATACATTTAACATACATTAGTATATGTATGCTACCCCCATAATCCTAATTTATCCATCCTCCCACCTTTCATTTTGGTTAACCATTAGTTTGTTTTATCAGTCTGTGAGTGTGTTTTTCTGTGGAAATATGTTCATTGGGAGCAATCTTAGGATGGATAACACGTATAAATGATATCATAGGATATTTGTCATTCCTTTTTGACTTACTTAACGTACTATGATTATTTCTAGGCTCATGTGTAGTCCTGAAAACGGCATTGTTCATTTTTTTCCCGAGGCTACTATTCCATTCGGTACGTACACCACTTCTTCTTTGTCCATTTATCTGTTGATGGACATTTTGTTTTCTTGCATGGCTTGGCTATTGTAAATATTGCTGCAGTGCATGTTTGCCTGTCTGTGCCTTTCCCATTCTGGTCTTCTTAGGGTATAGGCCCATTAGGGGATCGGCCGCATGATATGGTAGCTCAATTTTTACCTTTTAAACGCAGCTCCGTTCTGTTCTCATGATTAGCTGTTACCAGTTTACATCCAACCAACAGCATAGTGGGTATGCATTTCTCCCCCAACCCGTCAGCATGCATTGTTTGTAGACTTTGTACGGATGGCATTTTGAATATTGGGTGGTGAAATCTTTCTGTAGTTTGGATTTGCATCCAACCAATAATTCCTGATATTGAGCTTTTATCCATGTTCTTCTTTTTTTAAAACAACCGAGTGAGTAACACTTACCTCTTCAAATTGTTTTCTTGAAAAATTTTCCGTGTTGTGAACTTTCTTGGCCATTACCTACCCCAGGACATTTTTTGAGGACACGTGTCATTTACGGCCCTACAATTACTGTGAATCTCAAGTGACCCTTAGCCCTGTGTTTAAAGCTGCTGTTGTGGGAAACGGCCACAAGGCGGCAGCATTTCTCCATTCCCAAGTCTGGTTACTAGGGCAGCAGAGCCTTCCTGAAAGTTGTGTTCCTAGGTTGTAAATTAGAATGGGATGTGCCAGGGAAAACCCCAATAACTTTATGTCTCATTAATTGTTGTTCGTGGTTTTAATTTTTTAAATTGGGGTAATGAGCAGAATAGTGTTTGTTCTGGGTGTGCACAATCAGGTTCAATTGAACATTATATATATCTACTCATGTACAGATCCTCTTCCCATGTAAATTACTATTATTTTTTTAAATAAATTTATTTTATTTATTTATTTATTTTTGGCTGAGTTGGATCTTCGTTGCTGCATGTGGGCTTTCTCCAGTTGCGGTGAGCGGGGGCTACTCTCCGTTGCGGTGCACCGGCTTCTCACTGCAGTGGCTTCTCTTGTTGCGGAGCACGGGCTCTAGGCGTGTGGGCTTCAGTAGTTGTGGTGCATGGGCTCAGTAGTTATGGCTCATGGGCTCCAGAGCGTAGGCTCATTAGTTGTGGTGCACGGGCTTAGTTGCTCTGCTGCATGTGGGACCTTCCCGAACCAGGGATCGAACCTGTGTCCCCTGCATTGGCAGGTGGATTCTTAACCACGGTGCCACCAGGCAAGGCCCCGTGTAAATTATTACAGAGCGTTCAGTAGACCTCCCTTGGTATATGGTCGGTCTTTTTGATACGTGTGTTTAATATGTATTTGTATACGTACGGTAACCCTAATCTTAATGTATCCATTCCTCCCACCTTTCCTTTTAGATAACCATAGTTTGTTTTCTAAGTCTGTGAGAGTCTTTCTCTGTGGAAATATGTTCATACGTGTCAGTTGTTAGGTAACAGCTAGGAGTGGTATCACAGGTTATTTGTCGGCTGCTTTCCGACTTACCTCATGTTCTGTGATTATCTCTAGGCTCATCTATGGTGCTGCAAAGAGCAGTGTTTCATCCTTTTCCATGGCGAATATTGCATTGTGTAGATGGACCACTTCTTCTTTGTGCATTCATCTGTGGATGGACATTTTGGTTACTTCCAAGTCTTGGCAATGCTAAATATTGATGCAGTGCAGGATTGCCAGCCTGTGTCTTTTGGATTCTGGTCTTCTCAGGGATTAGGCCCAGCAGTGGGCCTACTAGATCATATGGTGGTTCAAATTTTTCCCTTTCAACGCACCTCCATTCTGTTCTCACTACTGGCTGTTACCAGTTTACATGCCACCAGCAACTAGAGGGTACACAGTTCTCTAAAACCCCTTCAGAATTTATTGTTTGTAGACTTTTTACTGATGGCATTTTGAGTGTTGGGTGGTGATACCTTCTTGTAGGTTGGATTTGCATGCGTCTAATAATTCCCGATATTGAGCTTTCATCTACGTTTTTTTTTAAGTAAAACAGAGAAACTCACCTCTTCAAATTGTTTCCTTGAAAAATTTGCCATGTTCCCTGAATTCCTGTGGCCATTACCTGCACCAGGACATTTTTTGAGGGCAGGTGTCCTTTACAGCCCTGTAGTAATTGTGAATATCACATGACCATTAGTTCTGCATTTAAAGCTGCTGTTGCAGGAAACGGCCACAAGGGGGCAGCATTTCTATATTCCCAACTCTGGTTACTAGGGCAACACAGCCTTCCTGGAAGTCCTGTTTGTAGGTTGTAAAGTAGAGTGGAATGTGCCAGGACAAACCCCCAGAAACTATGTCTACTTATTTGTTGTTGATCTTCTCAGTTTAATTTTCATTTTTCTCAGAGCAAATTTGATTGCAATGTTGTGTTTGTTCTAGGTGTACAGAATGTCTTTCATTGATTCATATATCTTTTCATGTTTGGATCCTGTTCCATAGAGATTATTACAGAATGTTGTGTAGACCTCTCTTGGTATTCGGTATGTCTGATGATTATATATTTTATAAGTATTAGCATATGTCTGTTAAACCCAATATCCTCCGTTATACATTCCTCACACCTTTCCGTTTGGTTAAGCACAAGCTTGTTTTCTGAACACGTGAGTGTCCTTCTCTGTGGAAATAGGTTCATTCCTATCAATTTTTAGATAAGACCTATACGTGATATCATAGGATATGTGTCTCTCGCTTTCTGACTTACTTCAAGGTGTGTGATTGTCTGTAGCCTCGTCTATGGTGCTGCAAACGGCATTGTTTCATTCTTTTCTGTGTCTAATATTGCATTGTGTACATGGACCACTTTTTCGTCCATTCATCTGATGATGGACATTTTTGTTGCTTCCATGTCTTGGCTATTGTAAATACTGCTGCAATACACGATGTTCCATCCTGTGTCTTTTTGATTCTGGCTTTCACAGGTGACAGGCCCAATAGTGGGCCTTCCAGATCATATGGGGACTCAATTTTTACCTTTCAACGCACTGCCATTCTGTTCCTATTATTGGCGGTGACCAGTTTACATCCCACTTAGACCGAGAGGTTACGCTATTCTCCACAACTTCTTCAACATCTATTGTTTGTTGACGTTTTGCTGATGGTCATTCTGACTGGTGTGAGGTGATACGTTTGTGTAGATTGGATTTGCATGCGTCTAATAATTCCTGATGTTTTGCGTGGATCAATGTCCTTTTCATTTTTTTTTAAGATTCAGCTAAACTTACAACTTCAAATTTCCTTCTTGAAAAATTTGCCGCGTTTGGATTTTTTTGGCCATTCCCTACCCCAGGACAGTTTTTGAGGGCATGAGTCATTTACAGCCCTGCAGTCCTTGTGAATATTAGTGACCATTAGCAGTGGATTTAAAGCTGCTGTTTGAGGAAACGGCCTTAAGGTGGCAGCATTTCTACGTTGGCAACTCTGCTTGCTAGGGAAACAGAACCTTGCTGCAAGTTGTGCTTTTAGGTTGCAGATTAGAGTGGAATGTGTCAGGACAAACCCCCATAAGTTTTAGCCTCCTTAATTCTTGTTTGTGTCTTTAAGTTTTCATTTTTATCAGAGCAAATTGGATTTTAAAATGTCTTTTGTTCTAGCTGCACAGAATCTTGTTCATGTACACATATACATATATCTATTGATCTTTGTGTCCTTTTCCATGTAGGTTATTGTAGAGTGTTGAATAGACCACTCTTGGTATTCCATAGGTCTTTGGGGATGATATATTTTATATGTATTAGTATATGTTTGTTAACCCCAATATCCTAATTTGTCCATTCCTCACACCTTTTCTTTGGCTTAACCATAAGTTTGTCTTCTCCATCTGAGATCGTCTTTCCCTATGGAAATATGTTCATTTTTATGAATTTTCAGATAACATAAGTGATATCGTAGAACATTTGTCTTTCGCAATCTGACTTACTTCACGTTGTGTGATTATCTCTAGGCTCATCCATGGTGCTGCATATGCCATTCTTTTATTTTTTTTCGTGGCTAATATTCCATTCTGTACATATACCACTTCTTCTTTGTCCATTCATCTGTTTATGGAGCTTTTTTTTGCTTCCATGTCTTGGCTCTTTCAATATTGCTGCAGTGCACATTTGCCTGCCTCTGTCTTTCCGATTCTGGTGGTCTTAGGTTATAGGCCCAGAAGGTGCCCTGCCGCATCATACGGTAGCTCAATTTTTACCTTTTAAAGCAGCTGCATTCAGTTTTCATTAGTGCTGTTAGCACTTTACACCCCATCAGCAGCTAGAAGGTACACAGTTCCCTAAAACCTCTTCAGCATTTATAGTTTGTAGACTTTTTGCTGATGGTCATTTGACTGGTGTGAGCTGAAACCTTTGTGGACGTGGGATTTGCATGCAGCTAATAATTCCTTATACTGAGCTATAGGCATGTCTTTTTTTTTCTTTTCCTTTTTTTTTAAAGAGTGAGTACAACTTCCCTCTCATATTGACTTCTTGAAAACTTTGTCATGTGTTGAAATTTCTTGCCTATTCCCTACCCCAGGACATTTTTTGAGGGCAGGTATCATTTACAGCCCCGCAGTCCTCGTGACTATTAAGCGACCATTAGCACTGTGTTTAAAGCTGCTGTTGTGGGAAACAGCCACAAGGCGGCAGCATTATTACGTTCTCAACTCTTGTTACTAGGGCAACAGAGTCTTCCTGGACGTCGTGTTCCTCGGTTGTAAATTAGAGTGAAATGTGCTGGGACAAGCCCCCAGAAGTTTATGTCTCCTTACTTATGTTCGTTTTTTAAATTTAATTTATATTTCTTATCGGAGGAAATTTGATTAGAGTGTTGTGATTGTCTGGCTGTACAGAATCTGGTCAATGATTCATACATATGTCTGTTCATCTTCGGATCCTGTTACCATGTACGTTATTACAGAATGTTGAGTAGACCTCCCTTGGTATTTGGTAGGTGTTTTGTCATGATATATTTTATATGTATTGGTGATTATATAATTCATATAGTTTATATGTTATATGTTTATATACATTTAACATACATTAGTATATGTATGCTACCCCCATAATCCTAATTTATCCATCCTCCCACCTTTCATTTTGGTTAACCATTAGTTTGTTTTATCAGTCTGTGAGTGTGTTTTTCTGTGGAAATATGTTCATTGGGAGCAATCTTAGGATGGATAACACGTATAAATGATATCATAGGATATTTGTCATTCCTTTTTGACTTACTTAACGTACTATGATTATTTCTAGGCTCATGTGTAGTCCTGAAAACGGCATTGTTCATTTTTTTCCCGAGGCTACTATTCCATTCGGTACGTACACCACTTCTTCTTTGTCCATTTATCTGTTGATGGACATTTTGTTTGCTTGCATGGCTTGGCTATTGTAAATATTGCTGCAGTGCATGTTTGCCTGTCTGTGCCTTTCCCATTCTGGTCTTCTTAGGGTATAGGCCCATTAGGGGATCGGCCGCATGATATGGTAGCTCAATTTTTACCTTTTAAACGCAGCTCCGTTCTGTTCTCATGATTAGCTGTTACCAGTTTACATCCAACCAACAGCATAGTGGGTATGCATTTCTCCCCCAACCCGTCAGCATGCATTGTTTGTAGACTTTTTACGGATGGCATTTTGAATATTGGGTGGTGAAATCTTTTTGTAGTTTGGATTTGCATCCAACCAATAATTCCTGATATTGAGCTTTTATCCATGTTCTTCTTTTTTTAAAACAACCGAGTGAGTAACACTTACCTCTTCAAATTGTTTTCTTGAAAAATTTTCCGTGTTGTGAACTTTCTTGGCCATTACCTACCCCAGGACATTTTTTGAGGACACGTGTCATTTACGGCCCTACAATTACTGTGAATCTCAAGTGACCCTTAGCCCTGTGTTTAAAGCTGCTGTTGTGGGAAACGGCCACAAGGCGGCAGCATTTCTCCATTCCCAAGTCTGGTTACTAGGGCAGCAGAGCCTTCCTGAAAGTTGTGTTCCTAGGTTGTAAATTAGAATGGGATGTGCCAGGGAAAACCCCAATAACTTTATGTCTCATTAATTGTTGTTCGTGGTTTTAATTTTTTAAATTGGGGTAATGAGCAGAATAGTGTTTGTTCTGGGTGTGCACAATCAGGTTCAATTGAACATTATATATATCTACTCATGTACAGATCCTCTTCCCATGTAAATTACTATTATATTTTTAAATAAATTTATTTTATTTATTTATTTATTTTTGGCTGAGTTGGATCTTCGTTGCTGCATGTGGGCTTTCTCCAGTTGCGGTGAGCGGGGGCTACTCTCCGTTGCGGTGCACCGGCTTCTCACTGCAGTGGCTTCTCTTGTTGCGGAGCACGGGCTCTAGGCGTGTGGGCTTCAGTAGTTGTGGTGCATGGGCTCAGTAGTTATGGCTCATGGGCTCCAGAGCGTAGGCTCATTAGTTGTGGTGCACGGGCTTAGTTGCTCTGCTGCATGTGGGACCTTCCCGAACCAGGGATCGAACCTGTGTCCCCTGCATTGGCAGGTGGATTCTTAACCACGGTGCCACCAGGCAAGCCCCCGTGTAAATTATTACAGAGCGTTCAGTAGACCTCCCTTGGTATATGGTCGGTCTTTTTGATACGTGTGTTTAATATGTATTTGTATACGTACGGTAACCCTAATCTTAATGTATCCATTCCTCCCACCTTTCCTTTTAGATAACCATAGTTTGTTTTCTAAGTCTGTGAGAGTCTTTCTCTGTGGAAATATGTTCATACGTGTCAGTTGTTAGGTAACAGCTAGGAGTGATATCACAGGTTATTTGTCGGCTGCTTTCCGACTTACCTCATGTTCTGTGATTATCTCTAGGCTCATCTATGGTGCTGCAAAGAGCAGTGTTTCATCCTTTTCCATGGCGAATATTGCATTGTGTACATGGACCACTTCTTCTTTGTGCATTCATCTGTGGATGGACATTTTGGTTACTTCCAAGTCTTGGCAATGCTAAATATTGATGCAGTGCAGGATTGCCAGCCTGTGTCTTTTGGATTCTGGTCTTCTCAGGGATTAGGCCCAGCAGTGGGCCTACTAGATCATATGGTGGTTCAAATTTTTCCCTTTCAACGCACCTCCATTCTGTTCTCACTACTGGCTGTTACCAGTTTACATGCCACCAGCAACTAGAGGGTACACAGTTCTCTAAAACCCCTTCAGAATTTATTGTTTGTAGACTTTTTACTGATGGCATTTTGAGTGTTGGGTGGTGATACCTTCTTGTAGGTTGGATTTGCATGCGTCTAATAATTCCCGATATTGAGCTTTCATCTACGTTTTTTTTTAAGTAAAACAGAGAAACTCACCTCTTCAAATTGTTTCCTTGAAAAATTTGCCATGTTCCCTGAATTCCTGTGGCCATTACCTGCACCAGGACATTTTTTGAGGGCAGGTGTCCTTTACAGCCCTGTAGTAATTGTGAATATCACATGACCATTAGTTCTGCATTTAAAGCTGCTGTTGCAGGAAACGGCCACAAGGGGGCAGCATTTCTATATTCCCAACTCTGGTTACTAGGGCAACACAGCCTTCCTGGAAGTCCTGTTTGTAGGTTGTAAAGTAGAGTGGAATGTGCCAGGACAAACCCCCAGAAACTATGTCTACTTATTTGTTGTTGATATTCTCAGTTTAATTTTCATTTTTCTCAGAGCAAATTTGATTGCAATGTTGTGTTTGTTCTAGGTGTACAGAATGTCTTTCATTGATTCATATATCTTTTCATGTTTGGATCCTGTTCCGTAGAGATTATTACAGAATGTTGTGTAGACCTCTCTTGGTATTCGGTATGTCTGATGATTATATATTTTATAAGTATTAGCATATGTCTGTTAAACCCAATATCCTCCGTTATACATTCCTCACACCTTTCCGTTTGGTTAAGCACAAGCTTGTTTTCTGAACACGTGAGTGTCCTTCTCTGTGGAAATAGGTTCATTCCTATCAATTTTTACATAAGACCTATACGTGATATCATAGGATATATGTCTCTCGCTTTCTGACTTACTTCAAGTTGTGTGATTGTCTGTAGCCTCGTCTATGGTGCTGCAAACGGCATTGTTTCATTCTTTTCTGTGTCTAATATTGCATTGTGTACATGGACCACTTTTTCGTCCATTCATCTGATGATGGACATTTTTGTTGCTTCCATGTCTTGGCTATTGTAAATACTGCTGCAATACACGATGTTCCATCCTGTGTCTTTTTGATTCTGGCTTTCACAGGTGACAGGCCCAATAGCGGGCCTTCCGGATCATATGGGGACTCAATTTTTACCTTTCAACGCACTGCCATTCTGTTCCTATTATTGGCGGTGACCAGTTTACATCCCACTTAGACCGAGAGGTTACGCTATTCTCCACAACTTCTTCAACATCTATTGTTTGTTGACGTTTTGCTGATGGTCATTCTGACTGGTGTGAGGTGATACGTTTGTGTAGATTGGATTTGCATGCGTCTAATAATTCCTGATGTTTTGCGTGGATCAATGTCCTTTTCATTTTTTTTTAAGATTCAGCTAAACTTACAACTTCAAATTTCCTTCTTCAAAAATTTGCCGCGTTTGGATTTTTTTGGCCATTCCCTACCCCAGGACAGTTTTTGAGGGCATGAGTCATTTACAGCCCTGCAGTCCTTGTGAATATCAGTGACCATTAGCAGTGGATTTAAAGCTGCTGTTTGAGGAAACGGCCTTAAGGTGGCAGCATTTCTACGTTGCCAACTCTGCTTGCTAGGGAAACAGAACCTTGCTGCAAGTTGTGCTTTTAGGTTGCAGATTAGAGTGGAATGTGTCAGGACAAACCCCCATAAGTTTTAGCCTCCTTAATTCTTGTTTGTGTCTTTAAGTTTTCATTTTTATCAGAGCAAATTGGATTTTAAAATGTCTTTTGTTCTAGCTGCACAGAATCTTGTTCATGTACACATATACATATATCTATTGATCTTTGTGTCCTTTTCCATGTAGGTTATTGTAGAGTGTTGAATAGACCACTCTTGGTATTCCATAGGTCTTTGGGGATGATATATTTTATATGTATTAGTATATGTTTGTTAACCCCAATATCCTAATTTGTCCATTCCTCACACCTTTTCTTTGGCTTAACCATAAGTTTGTCTTCTCCATCTGAGATCGTCTTTCCCTATGGAAATATGTTCATTTTTATGAATTTTCAGATAACATAAGTGATATCGTAGAACATTTGTCTTTCGCAATCTGACTTACTTCACGTTGTGTGATTATCTCTAGGCTCATCCGTGGTGCTGCATATGCCATTCTTTTATTTTTTTTCGTGGCTAATATTCCATTCTGTACATATACCACTTCTTCTTTGTCCATTCATCTGTTTATGGAGCTTTTTTTTGCTTCCATGTCTTGGCTCTTTCAATATTGCTGCAGTGCACATTTGCCTGCCTCTGTCTTTCCGATTCTGGTGGTCTTAGGTTATAGGCCCAGAAGGTGCCCTGCCGCATCATACGGTAGCTCAATTTTTACCTTTTAAAGCAGCTGCATTCAGTTTTCATTAGTGCTGTTAGCACTTTACACCCCATCAGCAGCTAGAAGGTACACAGTTCCCTAAAACCTCTTCAGCATTTATAGTTTGTAGACTTTTTGCTGATGGTCATTTGACTGGTGTGAGCTGAACCCTTTGTGGACGTGGGATTTGCATGCAGCTAATAATTCCTTATACTGAGCTATAGGCATGTCTTTTTTTTTCTTTTCCTTTTTTTTTAAAGAGTGAGTACAACTTCCCTCTCATATTGACTTCCTGAAAACTTTGTCATGTGTTGAAATTTCTTGCCTATTCCCTACCCCAGGACATTTTTTGAGGGCAGGTATCATTTACAGCCCCGCAGTCCTCGTGACTATTAAGCGACCATTAGCACTGTGTTTAAAGCTGCTGTTGTGGGAAACAGCCACAAGGCGGCAGCATTATTACGTTCTCAACTCTTGTTACTAGGGCAACAGAGTCTTCCTGGACGTCGTGTTCCTCGGTTGTAAATTAGAGTGGAATGTGCTGGGACAAGCCCCCAGAAGTTTATGTCTCCTTACTTATGTTCGTTTTTTAAATTTAATTTATATTTCTTATCGGAGGAAATTTGATTAGAGTGTTGTGATTGTCTGGCTGTACAGAATCTGGTCAATGATTCATACATATGTCTGTTCATCTTCGGATCCTGTTACCATGTACGTTATTACAGAATGTTGAGTAGACCTCCCTTGGTATTTGGTAGGTGTTTTGTCATGATATATTTTATATGTATTGGTGATTATATAATTCATATAGTTTATATGTTATATGTTTATATACATTTAACATACATTAGTATATGTATGCTACCCCCATAATCCTAATTTATCCATCCTCCCACCTTTCATTTTGGTTAACCATTAGTTTGTTTTATCAGTCTGTGAGTGTGTTTTTCTGTGGAAATATGTTCATTGGGAGCAATCTTAGGATGGATAACACGTATAAATGATATCATAGGATATTTGTCATTCCTTTTTGACTTACTTAACGTACTATGATTATTTCTAGGCTCATGTGTCGTCCTGAAAACGGCATTGTTCATTTTTTTCCCGAGGCTACTATTCCATTCGGTACGTACACCACTTCTTCTTTGTCCATTTATCTGTTGATGGACATTTTGTTTGCTTGCATGGCTTGGCTATTGTAAATATTGCTGCAGTGCATGTTTGCCTGTCTGTGCCTTTCCCATTCTGGTCTTCTTAGGGTATAGGCCCATTAGGGGATCGGCCGCATGATATGGTAGCTCAATTTTCACCTTTTAAACGCAGCTCCGTTCTGTTCTCATGATTAGCTGTTACCAGTTTACATCCAACCAACAGCATAGTGGGTATGCATTTCTCCCCCAACCCGTCAGCATGCATTGTTTGTAGACTTTTTACGGATGGCATTTTGAATATTGGGTGGTGAAATCTTTTTGTAGTTTGGATTTGCATCCAACCAATAATTCCTGATATTGAGCTTTTATCCATGTTCTTCTTTTTTTAAAACAACCGAGTGAGTAACACTTACCTCTTCAAATTGTTTTCTTGAAAAATTTTCCGTGTTGTGAACTTTCTTGGCCATTACCTACCCCAGGACATTTTTTGAGGACACGTGTCATTTACGGCCCTACAATTACTGTGAATCTCAAGTGACCCTTAGCCCTGTGTTTAAAGCTGCTGTTGTGGGAAACGGCCACAAGGCGGCAGCATTTCTCCATTCCCAAGTCTGGTTACTAGGGCAGCAGAGCCTTCCTGAAAGTTGTGTTCCTAGGTTGTAAATTAGAATGGGATGTGCCAGGGAAAACCCCAATAACTTTATGTCTCATTAATTGTTGTTCGTGGTTTTAATTTTTTAAATTGGGGTAATGAGCAGAATAGTGTTTGTTCTGGGTGTGCACAATCAGGTTCAATTGAACATTATATATATCTACTCATGTACAGATCCTCTTCCCATGTAAATTACTATTATATTTTTAAATAAATTTATTTTATTTATTTATTTATTTTTGGCTGAGTTGGATCTTCGTTGCTGCATGTGGGCTTTCTCCAGTTGCGGTGAGCGGGGGCTACTCTCCGTTGCGGTGCACCGGCTTCTCACTGCAGTGGCTTCTCTTGTTGCGGAGCACGGGCTCTAGGCATGTGGGCTTCAGTAGTTGTGGTGCATGGGCTCAGTAGTTATGGCTCATGGGCTCCAGAGCGTAGGCTCATTAGTTGTGGTGCACGGGCTTAGTTGCTCTGCTGCATGTGGGACCTTCCCGAACCAGGGATCGAACCTGTGTCCCCTGCATTGGCAGGTGGATTCTTAACCACGGTGCCACCAGGCAAGCCCCCGTGTAAATTATTACAGAGCGTTCAGTAGACCTCCCTTGGTATATGGTCGGTCTTTTTGATACGTGTGTTTAATATGTATTTGTATACGTACGGTAACCCTAATCTTAATGTATCCATTCCTCCCACCTTTCCTTTTAGATAACCATAGTTTGTTTTCTAAGTCTGTGAGAGTCTTTCTCTGTGGAAATATGTTCATACGTGTCAGTTGTTAGGTAACAGCTAGGAGTGATATCACAGGTTATTTGTCGGCTGCTTTCCGACTTACCTCATGTTCTGTGATTATCTCTAGGCTCATCTATGGTGCTGCAAAGAGCAGTGTTTCATCCTTTTCCATGGCGAATATTGCATTGTGTAGATGGACCACTTCTTCTTTGTGCATTCATCTGTGGATGGACATTTTGGTTACTTCCAAGTCTTGGCAATGCTAAATATTGATGCAGTGCAGGATTGCCAGCCTGTGTCTTTTGGATTCTGGTCTTCTCAGGGATTAGGCCCAGCAGTGGGCCTACTAGATCATATGGTGGTTCAAATTTTTCCCTTTCAACGCACCTCCATTCTGTTCTCACTACTGGCTGTTACCAGTTTACATGCCACCAGCAACTAGAGGGTACACAGTTCTCTAAAACCCCTTCAGAATTTATTGTTTGTAGACTTTTTACTGATGGCATTTTGAGTGTTGGGTGGTGATACCTTCTTGTAGGTTGGATTTGCATGCGTCTAATAATTCCCGATATTGAGCTTTCATCTACGTTTTTTTTTTAAGTAAAACAGAGAAACTCACCTCTTCAAATTGTTTCCTTGAAAAATTTGCCATGTTCCCTGAATTCCTGTGGCCATTACCTGCACCAGGACATTTTTTGAGGGCAGGTGTCCTTTACAGCCCTGTAGTAATTGTGAATATCACATGACCATTAGTTCTGCATTTAAAGCTGCTGTTGCAGGAAACGGCCACAAGGGGGCAGCATTTCTATATTCCCAACTCTGGTTACTAGGGCAACACAGCCTTCCTGGAAGTCCTGTTTGTAGGTTGTAAAGTAGAGTGGAATGTGCCAGGACAAACCCCCAGAAACTATGTCTACTTATTTGTTGTTGATATTCTCAGTTTAATTTTCATTTTTCTCAGAGCAAATTTGATTGCAATGTTGTGTTTGTTCTAGGTGTACAGAATGTCTTTCATTGATTCATATATCTTTTCATGTTTGGATCCTGTTCCGTAGAGATTATTACAGAATGTTGTGTAGACCTCTCTTGGTATTCGGTATGTCTGATGATTATATATTTTATAAGTATTAGCATATGTCTGTTAAACCCAATATCCTCCGTTATACATTCCTCACACCTTTCCGTTTGGTTAAGCACAAGCTTGTTTTCTGAACACGTGAGTGTCCTTCTCTGTGGAAATAGGTTCATTCCTATCAATTTTTACATAAGACCTATACGTGATATCATAGGATATATGTCTCTCGCTTTCTGACTTACTTCAAGTTGTGTGATTGTCTGTAGCCTCGTCTATGGTGCTGCAAACGGCATTGTTTCATTCTTTTCTGTGTCTAATATTGCATTGTGTACATGGACCACTTTTTCGTCCATTCATCTGATGATGGACATTTTTGTTGCTTCCATGTCTTGGCTATTGTAAATACTGCTGCAATACACGATGTTCCATCCTGTGTCTTTTTGATTCTGGCTTTCACAGGTGACAGGCCCAATAGCGGGCCTTCCGGATCATATGGGGACTCAATTTTTACCTTTCAACGCACTGCCATTCTGTTCCTATTATTGGCGGTGACCAGTTTACATCCCACTTAGACCGAGAGGTTACGCTATTCTCCACAACTTCTTCAACATCTATTGTTTGTTGACGTTTTGCTGATGGTCATTCTGACTGGTGTGAGGTGATACGTTTGTGTAGATTGGATTTGCATGCGTCTAATAATTCCTGATGTTTTGCGTGGATCAATGTCCTTTTCATTTTTTTTTAAGATTCAGCTAAACTTACAACTTCAAATTTCCTTCTTCAAAAATTTGCCGCGTTTGGATTTTTTTGGCCATTCCCTACCCCAGGACAGTTTTTGAGGGCATGAGTCATTTACAGCCCTGCAGTCCTTGTGAATATCAGTGACCATTAGCAGTGGATTTAAAGCTGCTGTTTGAGGAAACGGCCTTAAGGTGGCAGCATTTCTACGTTGCCAACTCTGCTTGCTAGGGAAACAGAACCTTGCTGCAAGTTGTGCTTTTAGGTTGCAGATTAGAGTGGAATGTGTCAGGACAAACCCCCATAAGTTTTAGCCTCCTTAATTCTTGTTTGTGTCTTTAAGTTTTCATTTTTATCAGAGCAAATTGGATTTTAAAATGTCTTTTGTTCTAGCTGCACAGAATCTTGTTCATGTACACATATACATATATCTATTGATCTTTGTGTCCTTTTCCATGTAGGTTATTGTAGAGTGTTGAATAGACCACTCTTGGTATTCCATAGGTCTTTGGGGATGATATATTTTATATGTATTAGTATATGTTTGTTAACCCCAATATCCTAATTTGTCCATTCCTCACACCTTTTCTTTGGCTTAACCATAAGTTTGTCTTCTCCATCTGAGATCGTCTTTCCCTATGGAAATATGTTCATTTTTATGAATTTTCAGATAACATAAGTGATATCGTAGAACATTTGTCTTTCGCAATCTGACTTACTTCACGTTGTGTGATTATCTCTAGGCTCATCCGTGGTGCTGCATATGCCATTCTTTTATTTTTTTTCGTGGCTAATATTCCATTCTGTACATATACCACTTCTTCTTTGTCCATTCATCTGTTTATGGAGCTTTTTTTTGCTTCCATGTCTTGGCTCTTTCAATATTGCTGCAGTGCACATTTGCCTGCCTCTGTCTTTCCGATTCTGGTGGTCTTAGGTTATAGGCCCAGAAGGTGCCCTGCCGCATCATACGGTAGCTCAATTTTTACCTTTTAAAGCAGCTGCATTCAGTTTTCATTAGTGCTGTTAGCACTTTACACCCCATCAGCAGCTAGAAGGTACACAGTTCCCTAAAACCTCTTCAGCATTTATAGTTTGTAGACTTTTTGCTGATGGTCATTTGACTGGTGTGAGCTGAACCCTTTGTGGACGTGGGATTTGCATGCAGCTAATAATTCCTTATACTGAGCTATAGGCATGTCTTTTTTTTTCTTTTCCTTTTTTTTTAAAGAGTGAGTACAACTTCCCTCTCATATTGACTTCCTGAAAACTTTGTCATGTGTTGAAATTTCTTGCCTATTCCCTACCCCAGGACATTTTTTGAGGGCAGGTATCATTTACAGCCCCGCAGTCCTCGTGACTATTAAGCGACCATTAGCACTGTGTTTAAAGCTGCTGTTGTGGGAAACAGCCACAAGGCGGCAGCATTATTACGTTCTCAACTCTTGTTACTAGGGCAACAGAGTCTTCCTGGACGTCGTGTTCCTCGGTTGTAAATTAGAGTGGAATGTGCTGGGACAAGCCCCCAGAAGTTTATGTCTCCTTACTTATGTTCGTTTTTTAAATTTAATTTATATTTCTTATCGGAGGAAATTTGATTAGAGTGTTGTGATTGTCTGGCTGTACAGAATCTGGTCAATGATTCATACATATGTCTGTTCATCTTCGGATCCTGTTACCATGTACGTTATTACAGAATGTTGAGTAGACCTCCCTTGGTATTTGGTAGGTGTTTTGTCATGATATATTTTATATGTATTGGTGATTATATAATTCATATAGTTTATATGTTATATGTTTATATACATTTAACATACATTAGTATATGTATGCTACCCCCATAATCCTAATTTATCCATCCTCCCACCTTTCATTTTGGTTAACCATTAGTTTGTTTTATAAGTCTGTGAGTGTGTTTTTCTGTGGAAATATGTTCATTGGGAGCAATCTTAGGATGGATAACACGTATAAATGATATCATAGGATATTTGTCATTCCTTTTTGACTTACTTAACGTACTATGATTATTTCTAGGCTCATGTGTAGTCCTGAAAACGGCATTGTTCATTTTTTTCCCGAGGCTACTATTCCATTCGGTACGTACACCACTTCTTCTTTGTCCATTTATCTGTTGATGGACATTTTGTTTGCTTGCATGGCTTGGCTATTGTAAATATTGCTGCAGTGCATGTTTGCCTGTCTGTGCCTTTCCCATTCTGGTCTTCTTAGGGTATAGGCCCATTAGGGGATCGGCCGCATGATATGGTAGCTCAATTTTCACCTTTTAAACGCAGCTCCGTTCTGTTCTCATGATTAGCTGTTACCAGTTTACATCCAACCAACAGCATAGTGGGTATGCATTTCTCCCCCAACCCGTCAGCATGCATTGTTTGTAGACTTTTTACGGATGGCATTTTGAATATTGGGTGGTGAAATCTTTTTGTAGTTTGGATTTGCATCCAACCAATAATTCCTGATATTGAGCTTTTATCCATGTTCTTCTTTTTTTAAAACAACCGAGTGAGTAACACTTACCTCTTCAAATTGTTTTCTTGAAAAATTTTCCGTGTTGTGAACTTTCTTGGCCATTACCTACCCCAGGACATTTTTTGAGGACACGTGTCATTTACGGCCCTACAATTACTGTGAATCTCAAGTGACCCTTAGCCCTGTGTTTAAAGCTGCTGTTGTGGGAAACGGCCACAAGGCGGCAGCATTTCTCCATTCCCAAGTCTGGTTACTAGGGCAGCAGAGCCTTCCTGAAAGTTGTGTTCCTAGGTTGTAAATTAGAATGGGATGTGCCAGGGAAAACCCCAATAACTTTATGTCTCATTAATTGTTGTTCGTGGTTTTAATTTTTTAAATTGGGGTAATGAGCAGAATAGTGTTTGTTCTGGGTGTGCACAATCAGGTTCAATTGAACATTATATATATCTACTCATGTACAGATCCTCTTCCCATGTAAATTACTATTATATTTTTAAATAAATTTATTTTATTTATTTATTTATTTTTGGCTGAGTTGGATCTTCGTTGCTGCATGTGGGCTTTCTCCAGTTGCGGTGAGCGGGGGCTACTCTCCGTTGCGGTGCACCGGCTTCTCACTGCAGTGGCTTCTCTTGTTGCGGAGCACGGGCTCTAGGCGTGTGGGCTTCAGTAGTTGTGGTGCATGGGCTCAGTAGTTATGGCTCATGGGCTCCAGAGCGTAGGCTCATTAGTTGTGGTGCACGGGCTTAGTTGCTCTGCTGCATGTGGGACCTTCCCGAACCAGGGATCGAACCTGTGTCCCCTGCATTGGCAGGTGGATTCTTAACCACGGTGCCACCAGGCAAGCCCCCGTGTAAATTATTACAGAGCGTTCAGTAGACCTCCCTTGGTATATGGTCGGTCTTTTTGATACGTGTGTTTAATATGTATTTGTATACGTACGGTAACCCTAATCTTAATGTATCCATTCCTCCCACCTTTCCTTTTAGATAACCATAGTTTGTTTTCTAAGTCTGTGAGAGTCTTTCTCTGTGGAAATATGTTCATACGTGTCAGTTGTTAGGTAACAGCTAGGAGTGGTATCACAGGTTATTTGTCGGCTGCTTTCCTACTTACCTCATGTTCTGTGATTATCTCTAGGCTCATCTATGGTGCTGCAAAGAGCAGTGTTTCATCCTTTTCCATGGCGAATATTGCATTGTGTAGATGGACCACTTCTTCTTTGTGCATTCATCTGTGGATGGACATTTTGGTTACTTCCAAGTCTTGGCAATGCTAAATATTGATGCAGTGCAGGATTGCCAGCCTGTGTCTTTTGGATTCTGGTCTTCTCAGGGATTAGGCCCAGCAGTGGGCCTACTAGATCATATGGTGGTTCAAATTTTTCCCTTTCAACGCACCTCCATTCTGTTCTCACTACTGGCTGTTACCAGTTTACATGCCACCAGCAACTAGAGGGTACACAGTTCTCTAAAACCCCTTCAGAATTTATTGTTTGTAGACTTTTTACTGATGGCATTTTGAGTGTTGGGTGGTGATACCTTCTTGTAGGTTGGATTTGCATGCGTCTAATAATTCCCGATATTGAGCTTTCATCTACGTTTTTTTTTTTAAGTAAAACAGAGAAACTCACCTCTTCAAATTGTTTCCTTGAAAAATTTGCCATGTTCCCTGAATTCCTGTGGCCATTACCTGCACCAGGACATTTTTTGAGGGCAGGTGTCCTTTACAGCCCTGTAGTAATTGTGAATATCACATGACCATTAGTTCTGCATTTAAAGCTGCTGTTGCAGGAAACGGCCACAAGGGGGCAGCATTTCTATATTCCCAACTCTGGTTACTAGGGCAACACAGCCTTCCTGGAAGTCCTGTTTGTAGGTTGTAAAGTAGAGTGGAATGTGCCAGGACAAACCCCCAGAAACTATGTCTACTTATTTGTTGTTGATCTTCTCAGTTTAATTTTCATTTTTCTCAGAGCAAATTTGATTGCAATGTTGTGTTTGTTCTAGGTGTACAGAATGTCTTTCATTGATTCATATATCTTTTCATGTTTGGATCCTGTTCCGTAGAGATTATTACAGAATGTTGTGTAGACCTCTCTTGGTATTCGGTATGTCTGATGATTATATATTTTATAAGTATTAGCATATGTCTGTTAAACCCAATATCCTCCGTTATACATTCCTCACACCTTTCCGTTTGGTTAAGCACAAGCTTGTTTTCTGAACACGTGAGTGTCCTTCTCTGTGGAAATAGGTTCATTCCTATCAATTTTTACATAAGACCTATACGTGATATCATAGGATACGTGTCTCTCGCTTTCTGACTTACTTCAAGTTGTGTGATTGTCTGTAGCCTCGTCTATGGTGCTGCAAACGGCATTGTTTCATTCTTTTCTGTGTCTAATATTGCATTGTGTACATGGACCACTTTTTCGTCCATTCATCTGATGATGGACATTTTTGTTGCTTCCATGTCTTGGCTATTGTAAATACTGCTGCAATACACGATGTTCCATCCTGTGTCTTTTTGATTCTGGCTTTCACAGGTGACAGGCCCAATAGCGGGCCTTCCGGATCATATGGGGACTCAATTTTTACCTTTCAACGCACTGCCATTCTGTTCCTATTATTGGCGGTGACCAGTTTACATCCCACTTAGACCGAGAGGTTACGCTATTCTCCACAACTTCTTCAACATCTATTGTTTGTTGACGTTTTGCTGATGGTCATTCTGACTGGTGTGAGGTGATACGTTTGTGTAGATTGGATTTGCATGCGTCTAATAATTCCTGATGTTTTGCGTGGATCAATGTCCTTTTCATTTTTTTTTAAGATTCAGCTAAACTTACAACTTCAAATTTCCTTCTTGAAAAATTTGCCGCGTTTGGATTTTTTTGGCCATTCCCTACCCCAGGACAGTTTTTGAGGGCATGAGTCATTTACAGCCCTGCAGTCCTTGTGAATATCAGTGACCATTAGCAGTGGATTTAAAGCTGCTGTTTGAGGAAACGGCCTTAAGGTGGCAGCATTTCTACGTTGCCAACTCTGCTTGCTAGGGAAACAGAACCTTGCTGCAAGTTGTGCTTTTAGGTTGCAGATTAGAGTGGAATGTGTCAGGACAAACCCCCATAAGTTTTAGCCTCCTTAATTCTTGTTTGTGTCTTTAAGTTTTCATTTTTATCAGAGCAAATTGGATTTTAAAATGTCTTTTGTTCTAGCTGCACAGAATCTTGTTCATGTACACATATACATATATCTATTGATCTTTGTGTCCTTTTCCATGTAGGTTATTGTAGAGTGTTGAATAGACCACTCTTGGTATTCCATAGGTCTTTGGGGATGATATATTTTATATGTATTAGTATATGTTTGTTAACCCCAATATCCTAATTTGTCCATTCCTCACACCTTTTCTTTGGCTTAACCATAAGTTTGTCTTCTCCATCTGAGATCATCTTTCCCTATGGAAATATGTTCATTTTTATGAATTTTCAGATAACATAAGTGATATCGTAGAACATTTGTCTTTCGCAATCTGACTTACTTCACGTTGTGTGATTATCTCTAGGCTCATCCGTGGTGCTGCATATGCCATTCTTTTATTTTTTTTCGTGGCTAATATTCCATTCTGTACATATACCACTTCTGCTTTGTCCATTCATCTGTTTATGGAGCTTTTTTTTGCTTCCATGTCTTGGCTCTTTCAATATTGCTGCAGTGCACATTTGCCTGCCTCTGTCTTTCCGATTCTGGTGGTCTTAGGTTATAGGCCCAGAAGGTGCCCTGCCGCATCATACGGTAGCTCAATTTTTACCTTTTAAAGCAGCTGCATTCAGTTTTCATTAGTGCTGTTAGCACTTTACACCCCATCAGCAGCTAGAAGGTACACAGTTCCCTAAAACCTCTTCAGCATTTATAGTTTGTAGACTTTTTGCTGATGGTCATTTGACTGGTGTGAGCTGAAACCTTTGTGGACGTGGGATTTGCATGCAGCTAATAATTCCTTATACTGAGCTATAGGCATGTCTTTTTTTTTCTTTTCCTTTTTTTTTAAAGAGTGAGTACAACTTCCCTCTCATATTGACTTCTTGAAAACTTTGTCATGTGTTGAAATTTCTTGCCTATTCCCTACCCCAGGACATTTTTTGAGGGCAGGTATCATTTACAGCCCCGCAGTCCTCGTGACTATTAAGCGACCATTAGCACTGTGTTTAAAGCTGCTGTTGTGGGAAACAGCCACAAGGCGGCAGCATTATTACGTTCTCAACTCTTGTTACTAGGGCAACAGAGTCTTCCTGGACGTCGTGTTCCTCGGTTGTAAATTAGAGTGGAATGTGCTGGGACAAGCCCCCAGAAGTTTATGTCTCCTTACTTATGTTCGTTTTTTAAATTTAATTTATATTTCTTATCGGAGGAAATTTGATTAGAGTGTTGTGATTGTCTGGCTGTACAGAATCTGGTCAATGATTCATACATATGTCTGTTCATCTTCGGATCCTGTTACCATGTACGTTATTACAGAATGTTGAGTAGACCTCCCTTGGTATTTGGTAGGTGTTTTGTCATGATATATTTTATATGTATTGGTGATTATATAATTCATATAGTTTATATGTTATATGTTTATATACATTTAACATACATTAGTATATGTATGCTACCCCCATAATCCTAATTTATCCATCCTCCCACCTTTCATTTTGGTTAACCATTAGTTTGTTTTATAAGTCTGTGAGTGTGTTTTTCTGTGGAAATATGTTCATTGGGAGCAATCTTAGGATGGATAACACGTATAAATGATATCATAGGATATTTATCATTCCTTTTTGACTTACTTAACGTACTATGATTATTTCTAGGCTCATGTGTAGTCCTGAAAACGGCATTGTTCATTTTTTTCCCGAGGCTACTATTCCATTCGGTACGTACACCACTTCTTCTTTGTCCATTTATCTGTTGATGGACATTTTGCTTGCTTGCATGGCTTGGCTATTGTAAATATTGCTGCAGTGCATATTTGCCTGTCTGTGCCTTTCCCATTCTGGTCTTCTTAGGGTATAGGCCCATTAGGGGATCGGCCGCATGATATGGTAGCTCAATTTTTACCTTTTAAACGCAGCTCCGTTCTGTTCTCATGATTAGCTGTTACCAGTTTACATCCAACCAACAGCATAGTGGGTATGCATTTCTCCCCCAACCCGTCAGCATGCATTGTTTGTAGAGTTTTTACGGATGGCATTTTGAATATTGGGTGGTGAAATCTTTTTGTAGTTTGGATTTGCATCCAACCAATAATTCCTGATATTGAGCTTTTATCCATGTTCTTCTTTTTTTAAAACAACCGAGTGAGTAACACTTACCTCTTCAAATTGTTTTCTTGAAAAATTTTCCGTGTTGTGAACTTTCTTGGCCATTACCTACCCCAGGACATTTTTTGAGGACACGTGTCATTTACGGCCCTACAATTACTGTGAATCTCAAGTGACCCTTAGCCCTGTGTTTAAAGCTGCTGTTGTGGGAAACGGCCACAAGGCGGCAGCATTTCTCCATTCCCAAGTCTGGTTACTAGGGCAGCAGAGCCTTCCTGAAAGTTGTGTTCCTAGGTTGTAAATTAGAATGGGATGTGCCAGGGAAAACCCCAATAACTTTATGTCTCATTAATTGTTGTTCGTGGTTTTAATTTTTTAAATTGGGGTAATGAGCAGAATAGTGTTTGTTCTGGGTGTGCACAATCAGGTTCAATTGAACATTATATATATCTACTCATGTACAGATCCTCTTCCCATGTAAATTACTATTATTTTTTTAAATAAATTTATTTTATTTATTTACTTATTTTTGGCTGAGTTGGATCTTCGTTGCTGCATGTGGGCTTTCTCCAGTTGCGGTGAGCGGGGGCTACTCTCCGTTGCGGTGCACCGGCTTCTCACTGCAGTGGCTTCTCTTGTTGCGGAGCACGGGCTCTAGGCGTGTGGGCTTCAGTAGTTGTGGTGCATGGGCTCAGTAGTTATGGCTCATGGGCTCCAGAGCGTAGGCTCATTAGTTGTGGTGCACGGGCTTAGTTGCTCTGCTGCATGTGGGACCTTCCCGAACCAGGGATCGAACCTGTGTCCCCTGCATTGGCAGGTGGATTCTTAACCACGGTGCCACCAGGCAAGCCCCCGTGTAAATTATTACAGAGCGTTCAGTAGACCTCCCTTGGTATATGGTCGGTCTTTTTGATACGTGTGTTTAATATGTATTTGTATACGTACGGTAACCCTAATCTTAATGTATCCATTCCTCCCACCTTTCCTTTTAGATAACCATAGTTTGTTTTCTAAGTCTGTGAGAGTCTTTCTCTGTGGAAATATGTTCATACGTGTCAGTTGTTAGGTAACAGCTAGGAGTGATATCACAGGTTATTTGTCGGCTGCTTTCCGACTTACCTCATGTTCTGTGATTATCTCTAGGCTCATCTATGGTGCTGCAAAGAGCAGTGTTTCATCCTTTTCCATGGCGAATATTGCATTGTGTACATGGACCACTTCTTCTTTGTGCATTCATCTGTGGATGGACATTTTGGTTACTTCCAAGTCTTGGCAATGCTAAATATTGATGCAGTGCAGGATTGCCAGCCTGTGTCTTTTGGATTCTGGTCTTCTCAGGGATTAGGCCCAGCAGTGGGCCTACTAGATCATATGGTGGTTCAAATTTTTCCCTTTCAACGCACCTCCATTCTGTTCTCACTACTGGCTGTTACCAGTTTACATGCCACCAGCAACTAGAGGGTACACAGTTCTCTAAAACCCCTTCAGAATTTATTGTTTGTAGACTTTTTACTGATGGCATTTTGAGTGTTGGGTGGTGATACCTTCTTGTAGGTTGGATTTGCATGCGTCTAATAATTCCCGATATTGAGCTTTCATCTACGTTTTTTTTTTAAGTAAAACAGAGAAACTCACCTCTTCAAATTGTTTCCTTGAAAAATTTGCCATGTTCCCTGAATTCCTGTGGCCATTACCTGCACCAGGACATTTTTTGAGGGCAGGTGTCCTTTACAGCCCTGTAGTAATTGTGAATATCACATGACCATTAGTTCTGCATTTAAAGCTGCTGTTGCAGGAAACGGCCACAAGGGGGCAGCATTTCTATATTCCCAACTCTGGTTACTAGGGCAACACAGCCTTCCTGGAAGTCCTGTTTGTAGGTTGTAAAGTAGAGTGGAATGTGCCAGGACAAACCCCCAGAAACTATGTCTACTTATTTGTTGTTGATATTCTCAGTTTAATTTTCATTTTTCTCAGAGCAAATTTGATTGCAATGTTGTGTTTGTTCTAGGTGTACAGAATGTCTTTCATTGATTCATATATCTTTTCATGTTTGGATCCTGTTCCGTAGAGATTATTACAGAATGTTGTGTAGACCTCTCTTGGTATTCGGTATGTCTGATGATTATATATTTTATAAGTATTAGCATATGTCTGTTAAACCCAATATCCTCCGTTATACATTCCTCACACCTTTCCGTTTGGTTAAGCACAAGCTTGTTTTCTGAACACGTGAGTGTCCTTCTCTGTGGAAATAGGTTCATTCCTATCAATTTTTACATAAGACCTATACGTGATATCATAGGATATGTGTCTCTCACTTTCTGACTTACTTCAAGTTGTGTGATTGTCTGTAGCCTCGTCTATGGTGCTGCAAACGGCATTGTTTCATTCTTTTCTGTGTCTAATATTGCATTGTGTACATGGACCACTTTTTCGTCCATTCATCTGATGATGGACATTTTTGTTGCTTCCATGTCTTGGCTATTGTAAATACTGCTGCAATACACGATGTTCCATCCTGTGTCTTTTTGATTCTGGCTTTCACAGGTGACAGGCCCAATAGCGGGCCTTCCGGATCATATGGGGACTCAATTTTTACCTTTCAACGCACTGCCATTCTGTTCCTATTATTGGCGGTGACCAGTTTACATCCCACTTAGACCGACAGGTTACGCTATTCTCCACAACTTCTTCAACATCTATTGTTTGTTGACGTTTTGCTGATGGTCATTCTGACTGGTGTGAGGTGATACGTTTGTGTAGATTGGATTTGCATGCGTCTAATAATTCCTGATGTTTTGCGTGTATCAATGTCCTTTTCATTTTTTTTAAGATTCAGCTAAACTTACAACTTCAAATTTCCTTCTTGAAAAATTTGCTGCGTTTGGATTTTTTTGGCCATTCCCTACCCCAGGACAGTTTTTGAGGGCATGAGTCATTTACAGCCCTGCAGTCCTTGTGAATATCAGTGACCATTAGCAGTGGATTTAAAGCTGCTGTTTGAGGAAACGGCCTTAAGGTGGCAGCATTTCTACGTTGCCAACTCTGCTTGCTAGGGAAACAGAACCTTGCTGCAAGTTGTGCTTTTAGGTTGCAGATTAGAGTGGAATGTGTTAGGACAAACCCCCATAAGTTTTAGCCTCCTTAATTCTTGTTTGTGTCTTTAAGTTTTCATTTTTATCAGAGCAAAATGGATTTTAAAATGTCTTTTGTTCTAGCTGCACAGAATCTTGTTCTTGTACACATATACATATATCTATTGATCGTTGTGTCCTTTTCCATGTAGGTTATTGTAGAGTGTTGAATAGACCACTCTTGGTATTCCATAGGTCTTTGGGGATGATATATTTTGTATGTATTAGTATATGTTTGTTAACCCCAATATCCTAATTTGTCCATTCCTCACACCTTTTCTTTGGCTTAACCATAAGTTTGTCTTCTCCATCTGAGATTGTCTTTCCCTATGGAAATATGTTCATTTTTATGAATTTTCAGATAACATAAGTGATATCGTAGAACATTTGTCTTTCGCAATCTGACTTACTTCACGTTGTGTGATTATCTCTAGGCTCATCCGTGGTGCTGCATATGCCATTCTTTTATTTTTTTTCGTGGCTAATATTCCATTCTGTACATATACCACTTCTTCTTTGTCCATTCATCTGTTTATGGAGCTTTTTTTTGCTTCCATGTCTTGGCTCTTTCAATATTGCTGCAGTGCACATTTGCCTGCCTCTGTCTTTCCGATTCTGGTGGTCTTAGGTTATAGGCCCAGAAGGTGCCCTGCCGCATCATACGGTAGCTCAATTTTTACCTTTTAAAGCAGCTGCATTCAGTTTTCATTAGTGCTGTTAGCACTTTACACCCCATCAGCAGCTAGAAGGTACACAGTTCCCTAAAACCTCTTCAGCATTTATAGTTTGTAGACTTTTTGCTGATGGTCATTTGACTGGTGTGAGCTGAAACCTTTGTGGACGTGGGATTTGCATGCAGCTAATAATTCCTTATACTGAGCTATAGGCATGTCTTTTTTTTTTCTTTTCCTTTTTTTTTAAAGAGTGAGTACAACTTCCCTCTCATATTGACTTCTTGAAAACTTTGTCATGTGTTGAAATTTCTTGCCTATTCCCTACCCCAGGACATTTTTTGAGGGCAGGTATCATTTACAGCCCCGCAGTCCTCGTGACTATTAAGCGACCATTAGCACTGTGTTTAAAGCTGCTGTTGTGGGAAACAGCCACAAGGCGGCAGCATTATTACGTTCTCAACTCTTGTTACTAGGGCAACAGAGTCTTCCTGGACGTCGTGTTCCTCGGTTGTAAATTAGAGTGGAATGTGCTGGGACAAGCCCCCAGAAGTTTATGTCTCCTTACTTATGTTCGTTTTTTAAATTTAATTTATATTTCTTATCGGAGGAAATTTGATTAGAGTGTTGTGATTGTCTGGCTGTACAGAATCTGGTCAATGATTCATACATATGTCTGTTCATCTTCGGATCCTGTTACCATGTACGTTATTACAGAATGTTGAGTAGACCTCCCTTGGTATTTGGTAGGTGTTTTGTCATGATATATTTTATATGTATTGGTGATTATATAATTCATATAGTTTATATGTTATATGTTTATATACATTTAACATACATTAGTATATGTATGCTACCCCCATAATCCTAATTTATCCATCCTCCCACCTTTCATTTTGGTTAACCATTAGTTTGTTTTATAAGTCTGTGAGTGTGTTTTTCTGTGGAAATATGTTCATTGGGAGCAATCTTAGGATGGATAACACGTATAAATGATATCATAGGATATTTGTCATTCCTTTTTGACTTACTTAACGTACTATGATTATTTCTAGGCTCATGTGTAGTCCTGAAAACGGCATTGTTCATTTTTTTCCCGAGGCTACTATTCCATTCGGTACGTACACCACTTCTTCTTTGTCCATTTATCTGTTGATGGACATTTTGTTTGCTTGCATGGCTTGGCTATTGTAAATATTGCTGCAGTGCATGTTTGCCTGTCTGTGCCTTTCCCATTCTGGTCTTCTTAGGGTATAGGCCCATTAGGGGATCGGCCGCATGATATGGTAGCTCAATTTTTACCTTTTAAACGCAGCTCCGTTCTGTTCTCATGTTTAGCTGTTACCAGTTTACATCCAACCAACAGCATAGTGGGTATGCATTTCTCCCCCAACCCGTCAGCATGCATTGTTTGTAGACTTTTTACGGATGGCATTTTGAATATTGGGTGGTGAAATCTTTTTGTAGTTTGGATTTGCATCCAACCAATAATTCCTGATATTGAGCTTTTATCCATGTTCTTCTTTTTTTAAAACAACCGAGTGAGTAACACTTACCTCTTCAAATTGTTTTCTTGAAAAATTTTCCGTGTTGTGAACTTTCTTGGCCATTACCTACCCCAGGACATTTTTTGAGGACACGTGTCATTTACGGCCCTACAATTATTGTGAATCTCAAGTGACCCTTAGCCCTGTGTTTAAAGCTGCTGTTGTGGGAAACGGCCACAAGGCGGCAGCATTTCTCCATTCCCAAGTCTGGTTACTAGGGCAGCAGAGCCTTCCTGAAAGTTGTGTTCCTAGGTTGTAAATTAGAATGGGATGTGCCAGGGAAAACCCCAATAACTTTATGTCTCATTAATTGTTGTTCGTGGTTTTAATTTTTTAAATTGGGGTAATGAGCAGAATAGTGTTTGTTCTGGGTGTGCACAATCAGGTGCAATTGAACATTATATATATCTACTCATGTACAGATCCTCTTCCCATGTAAATTACTATTATATTTTTAAATAAATTTATTTTATTTATTTACTTATTTTTGGCTGAGTTGGATCTTCGTTGCTGCATGTGGGCTTTCTCCAGTTGCGGTGAGCGGGGGCTACTCTCCGTTGCGGTGCACCGGCTTCTCACTGCAGTGGCTTCTCTTGTTGCGGAGCACGGGCTCTAGGCGTGTGGGCTTCAGTAGTTGTGGTGCATGGGCTCAGTAGTTATGGCTCATGGGCTCCAGAGCGTAGGCTCATTAGTTGTGGTGCACGGGCTTAGTTGCTCTGCTGCATGTGGGACCTTCCCGAACCAGGGATCGAACCTGTGTCCCCTGCATTGGCAGGTGGATTCTTAACCACGGTGCCACCAGGCAAGCCCCCGTGTAAATTATTACAGAGCGTTCAGTAGACCTCCCTTGGTATATGGTCGGTCTTTTTGATACGTGTGTTTAATATGTATTTGTATACGTACGGTAACCCTAATCTTAATGTGTCCATTCCTCCCACCTTTCCTTTTAGATAACCATAGTTTGTTTTCTAAGTCTGTGAGAGTCTTTCTCTGTGGAAATATGTTCATACGTGTCAGTTGTTAGGTAACAGCTAGGAGTGATATCACAGGTTATTTGTCGGCTGCTTTCCGACTTACCTCATGTTCTGTGATTATCTCTAGGCTCATCTATGGTGCTGCAAAGAGCAGTGTTTCATCCTTTTCCATGGCGAATATTGCATTGTGTACATGGACCACTTCTTCTTTGTGCATTCATCTGTGGATGGACATTTTGGTTACTTCCAAGTCTTGGCAATGCTAAATATTGATGCAGTGCAGGATTGCCAGCCTGTGTCTTTTGGATTCTGGTCTTCTCAGGGATTAGGCCCAGCAGTGGGCCTACTAGATCATATGGTGGTTCAAATTTTTCCCTTTCAACGCACCTCCATTCTGTTCTCACTACTGGCTGTTACCAGTTTACATGCCACCAGCAACTAGAGGGTACACAGTTCTCTAAAACCCCTTCAGAATTTATTGTTTGTAGACTTTTTACTGATGGCATTTTGAGTGTTGGGTGGTGATACCTTCTTGTAGGTTGGATTTGCATGCGTCTAATAATTCCCGATATTGAGCTTTCATCTACGTTTTTTTTTTTAAGTAAAACAGAGAAACTCACCTCTTCAAATTGTTTCCTTGAAAAATTTGCCATGTTCCCTGAATTCCTGTGGCCATTACCTGCACCAGGACATTTTTTGAGGGCAGGTGTCCTTTACAGCCCTGTAGTAATTGTGAATATCACATGACCATTAGTTCTGCATTTAAAGCTGCTGTTGCAGGAAACGGCCACAAGGGGGCAGCATTTCTATATTCCCAACTCTGGTTACTAGGGCAACACAGCCTTCCTGGAAGTCCTGTTTGTAGGTTGTAAAGTAGAGTGGAATGTGCCAGGACAAACCCCCAGAAACTATGTCTACTTATTTGTTGTTGATCTTCTCAGTTTAATTTTCATTTTTCTCAGAGCAAATTTGATTGCAATGTTGTGTTTGTTCTAGGTGTACAGAATGTCTTTCATTGATTCATATATCTTTTCATGTTTGGATCCTGTTCCGTAGAGATTATTACAGAATGTTGTGTAGACCTCTCTTGGTATTCGGTATGTCTGATGATTATATATTTTATAAGTATTAGCATATGTCTGTTAAACCCAATATCCTCCGTTATACATTCCTCACACCTTTCCGTTTGGTTAAGCACAAGCTTGTTTTCTGAACACGTGAGTGTCCTTCTCTGTGGAAATAGGTTCATTCCTATCAATTTTTACATAAGACCTATACGTGATATCATAGGATATGTGTCTCTCGCTTTCTGACTTACTTCAAGTTGTGTGATTGTCTGTAGCCTCGTCTATGGTGCTGCAAACGGCATTGTTTCATTCTTTTCTGTGTCTAATATTGCATTGTGTACATGGACCACTTTTTCGTCCATTCATCTGATGATGGACATTTTTGTTGCTTCCATGTCTTGGCTATTGTAAATACTGCTGCAATACACGATGTTCCATCCTGTGTCTTTTTGATTCTGGCTTTCACAGGTGACAGGCCCAATAGCGGGCCTTCCGGATCATATGGGGACTCAATTTTTACCTTTCAACGCACTGCCATTCTGTTCCTATTATTGGCGGTGACCAGTTTACATCCCACTTAGACCGAGAGGTTACGCTATTCTCCACAACTTCTTCAACATCTATTGTTTGTTGACGTTTTGCTGATGGTCATTCTGACTGGTGTGAGGTGATACGTTTGTGTAGATTGGATTTGCATGCGTCTAATAATTCCTGATGTTTTGCGTGTATCAATGTCCTTTTCATTTTTTTTTAAGATTCAGCTAAACTTACAACTTCAAATTTCCTTCTTGAAAAATTTGCCGCGTTTGGATTTTTCTGGCCATTCCCTACCCCAGGACAGTTTTTGAGGGCATGAGTCATTTACAGCCCTGCAGTCCTTGTGAATATCAGTGACCATTAGCAGTGGATTTAAAGCTGCTGTTTGAGGAAACGGCCTTAAGGTGGCAGCATTTCTACGTTGCCAACTCTGCTTGCTAGGGAAACAGAACCTTGCTGCAAGTTGTGCTTTTAGGTTGCAGATTAGAGTGGAATGTGTCAGGACAAACCCCCATAAGTTTTAGCCTCCTTAATTCTTGTTTGTGTCTTTAAGTTTTCATTTTTATCAGAGCAAATTGGATTTTAAAATGTCTTTTGTTCTAGCTGCACAGAATCTTGTTCATGTACACATATACATATATCTATTGATCTTTGTGTCCTTTTCCATGTAGGTTATTGTAGAGTGTTGAATAGACCACTCTTGGTATTCCATAGGTCTTTGGGGATGATATATTTTATATGTATTAGTATATGTTTGTTAACCCCAATATCCTAATTTGTCCATTCCTCACACCTTTTCTTTGGCTTAACCATAAGTTTGTCTTCTCCATCTGAGATCGTCTTTCCCTATGGAAATATGTTCATTTTTATGAATTTTCAGATAACATAAGTGATATCGTAGAACATTTGTCTTTCGCAATCTGACTTACTTCACGTTGTGTGATTATCTCTAGGCTCATCCGTGGTGCTGCATATGCCATTCTTTTATTTTTTTTCGTGGCTAATATTCCATTCTGTACATATACCACTTCTGCTTTGTCCATTCATCTGTTTATGGAGCTTTTTTTTGCTTCCATGTCTTGGCTCTTTCAATATTGCTGCAGTGCACATTTGCCTGCCTCTGTCTTTCCGATTCTGGTGGTCTTAGGTTATAGGCCCAGAAGGTGCCCTGCCGCATCATACGGTAGCTCAATTTTTACCTTTTAAAGCAGCTGCATTCAGTTTTCATTAGTGCTGTTAGCACTTTACACCCCATCAGCAGCTAGAAGGTACACAGTTCCCTAAAACCTCTTCAGCATTTATAGTTTGTAGACTTTTTGCTGATGGTCATTTGACTGGTGTGAGCTGAACCCTTTGTGGACGTGGGATTTGCATGCAGCTAATAATTCCTTATACTGAGCTATAGGCATGTCTTTTTTTTTCTTTTCCTTTTTTTTTAAAGAGTGAGTACAACTTCCCTCTCATATTGACTTCTTGAAAACTTTGTCATGTGTTGAAATTTCTTGCCTATTCCCTACCCCAGGACATTTTTTGAGGGCAGGTATCATTTACAGCCCCGCAGTCCTCGTGACTATTAAGCGACCATTAGCACTGTGTTTAAAGCTGCTGTTGTGGGAAACAGCCACAAGGCGGCAGCATTATTACGTTCTCAACTCTTGTTACTAGGGCAACAGAGTCTTCCTGGACGTCGTGTTCCTCGGTTGTAAATTAGAGTGGAATGTGCTGGGACAAGCCCCCAGAAGTTTATGTCTCCTTACTTATGTTCGTTTTTTAAATTTAATTTATCTTTCTTATTGGAGGAAATTTGATTAGAGTGTTGTGATTGTCTGGCTGTACAGAATCTGGTCAATGATTCATACATATGTCTGTTCATCTTTGGATCCTGTTACCATGTACGTTATTACAGAATGTTGAGTAGACCTCCCTTGGTATTTGGTAGGTGTTTTGTCATGATATATTTTATATGTATTGGTGATTATATAATTCATATAGTTTATATGTTATGTTTATATACATTTAACATACATTAGTATATGTATGCTACCCCCATAATCCTAATTTATCCATCCTCCCACCTTTCATTTTGGTTAACCATTAGTTTGTTTTATCAGTCTGTGAGTGTGTTTTTCTGTGGAAATATGTTCATTGGGAGCAATCTTAGGATGGATAACACGTATAAATGATATCATAGGATATTTGTCATTCCTTTTTGACTTACTTAACGTACTATGATTATTTCTAGGCTCATGTGTAGTCCTGAAAACGGCATTGTTCATTTTTTTCCCGAGGCTACTATTCCATTCGGTACGTACACCACTTCTTCTTTGTCCATTTATCTGTTGATGGACATTTTGTTTGCTTGCATGGCTTGGCTATTGTAAATATTGCTGCAGTGCATGTTTGCCTGTCTGTGCCTTTCCCATTCTGGTCTTCTTAGGGTATAGGCCCATTAGGGGATCGGCCGCATGATATGGTAGCTCAATTTTTACCTTTTAAACGCAGCTCCGTTCTGTTCTCATGATTAGCTGTTACCAGTTTACATCCAACCAACAGCATAGTGGGTATGCATTTCTCCCCCAACCCGTCAGCATGCATTGTTTG
Source organism: Eubalaena glacialis (assembly GCF_028564815.1). Lineage (NCBI taxonomy): Eukaryota > Metazoa > Chordata > Mammalia > Artiodactyla > Balaenidae > Eubalaena > Eubalaena glacialis. Next base: position 130,289,579 of record NC_083722.1, on the reverse strand, counting down.
TAGACTTTGTACGGATGGCATTTTGAATATTGGGTGGTGAAATCTTTCTGTAGTTTGGATTTGCATCCAACCAATAATTCCTGATATTGAGCTTTTATCCATGTTCTTCTTTTTTTAAAACAACCGAGTGAGTAACACTTACCTCTTCAAATTGTTTTCTTGAAAAATTTTCCGTGTTGTGAACTTTCTTGGCCATTACCTACCCCAGGACATTTTTTGAGGACACGTGTCATTTACGGCCCTACAATTACTGTGAATCTCAAGTGACCCTTAGCCCTGTGTTTAAAGCTGCTGTTGTGGGAAACGGCCACAAGGCGGCAGCATTTCTCCATTCCCAGGTCTGGTTACTAGGGCAACAGAGCCTTCCTGAAAGTTGTGTTCCTAGGTTGTAAATTAGAATGGGATGTGCCAGGGAAAACCCCAATAACTTTATGTCTCATTAATTGTTGTTCGTGGCTTTAATTTTTTAAATTGGGGTAATGAGCAGAATAGTGTTTGTTCTGGGTGTGCACAATCAGGTTCAATTGAACATTATATATATCTACTCATGTACAGATCCTCTTCCCATGTAAATTACTATTATTTTTTTAAATAAATTTATTTTATTTATTTACTTATTTTTGGCTGAGTTGGATCTTCGTTGCTGCATGTGGGCTTTCTCCAGTTGCGGTGAGCGGGGGCTACTCTCCGTTGCGGTGCACCGGCTTCTCACTGCAGTGGCTTCTCTTGTTGCGGAGCACAGGCTCTAGGTGTGTGGGCTTCAGTAGTTGTGGTGCATGGGCTCAGTAGTTATGGCTCATGGGCTCCAGAGCGTAGGCTCATTAGTTGTGGTGCACGGGCTTAGTTGCTCTGCTGCATGTGGGACCTTCCCGAACCAGGGATCGAACCTGTGTCCCCTGCATTGGCAGGTGGATTCTTAACCACGGTGCCACCAGGCAAGCCCCCGTGTAAATTATTACAGAGCGTTCAGTAGACCTCCCTTGGTATATGGTCGGTCTTTTTGATACGTGTGTTTAATATGTATTTGTATACGTACGGTAACCCTAATCTTAATGTGTCCATTCCTCCCACCTTTCCTTTTAGATAACCATAGTTTGTTTTCTAAGTCTGTGAGAGTCTTTCTCTGTGGAAATATGTTCATACGTGTCAGTTGTTAGGTAACAGCTAGGAGTGATATCACAGGTTATTTGTCGGCTGCTTTCCGACTTACCTCATGTTCTGTGATTATCTCTAGGCTCATCTATGGTGCTGCAAAGAGCAGTGTTTCATCCTTTTCCATGGCGAATATTGCATTGTGTACATGGACCACTTCTTCTTTGTGCATTCATCTGTGGATGGACATTTTGGTTACTTCCAAGTCTTGGCAATGCTAAATATTGATGCAGTGCAGGATTGCCAGCCTGTGTCTTTTGGATTCTGGTCTTCTCAGGGATTAGGCCCAGCAGTGGGCCTACTAGATCATATGGTGGTTCAAATTTTTCCCTTTCAACGCACCTCCATTCTGTTCTCACTACTGGCTGTTACCAGTTTACATGCCACCAGCAACTAGAGGGTACACAGTTCTCTAAAACCCCTTCAGAATTTATTGTTTGTAGACTTTTTACTGATGGCATTTTGAGTGTTGGGTGGTGATACCTTCTTGTAGGTTGGATTTGCATGCGTCTAATAATTCCCGATATTGAGCTTTCATCTACGTTTTTTTTTAAGTAAAACAGAGAAACTCACCTCTTCAAATTGTTTCCTTGAAAAATTTGCCATGTTCCCTGAATTCCTGTGGCCATTACCTGCACCAGGACATTTTTTGAGGGCAGGTGTCCTTTACAGCCCTGTAGTAATTGTGAATATCACATGACCATTAGTTCTGCATTTAAAGCTGCTGTTGCAGGAAACGGCCACAAGGGGGCAGCATTTCTATATTCCCAACTCTGGTTACTAGGGCAACACAGCCTTCCTGGAAGTCCTGTTTGTAGGTTGTAAAGTAGAGTGGAATGTGCCAGGACAAACCCCCAGAAACTATGTCTACTTATTTGTTGTTGATATTCTCAGTTTAATTTTCATTTTTCTCAGAGCAAATTTGATTGCAATGTTGTGTTTGTTCTAGGTGTACAGAATGTCTTTCATTGATTCATATATCTTTTCATGTTTGGATCCTGTTCCGTAGAGATTATTACAGAATGTTGTGTAGACCTCTCTTGGTATTCGGTATGTCTGATGATTATATATTTTATAAGTATTAGCATATGTCTGTTAAACCCAATATCCTCCGTTATACATTCCTCACACCTTTCCGTTTGGTTAAGCACAAGCTTGTTTTCTGAACACGTGAGTGTCCTTCTCTGTGGAAATAGGTTCATTCCTATCAATTTTTACATAAGACCTATACGTGATATCATAGGATACGTGTCTCTCGCTTTCTGACTTACTTCAAGTTGTGTGATTGTCTGTAGCCTCGTCTATGGTGCTGCAAACGGCATTGTTTCATTCTTTTCTGTGTCTAATATTGCATTGTGTACATGGACCACTTTTTCGTCCATTCATCTGATGATGGACATTTTTGTTGCTTCCATGTCTTGGCTATTGTAAATACTGCTGCAATACACGATGTTCCATCCTGTGTCTTTTTGATTCTGGCTTTCACAGGTGACAGGCCCAATAGCGGGCCTTCCGGATCATATGGGGACTCAATTTTTACCTTTCAACGCACTGCCATTCTGTTCCTATTATTGGCGGTGACCAGTTTACATCCCACTTAGACCGAGAGGTTACGCTATTCTCCACAACTTCTTCAACATCTATTGTTTGTTGACGTTTTGCTGATGGTCATTCTGACTGGTGTGAGGTGATACGTTTGTGTAGATTGGATTTGCATGCGTCTAATAATTCCTGATGTTTTGCGTGGATCAATGTCCTTTTCATTTTTTTTTAAGATTCAGCTAAACTTACAACTTCAAATTTCCTTCTTGAAAAATTTGCCGCGTTTGGATTTTTTTGGCCATTCCCTACCCCAGGACAGTTTTTGAGGGCATGAGTCATTTACAGCCCTGCAGTCCTTGTGAATATCAGTGACCATTAGCAGTGGATTTAAAGCTGCTGTTTGAGGAAACGGCCTTAAGGTGGCAGCATTTCTACGTTGCCAACTCTGCTTGCTAGGGAAACAGAACCTTGCTGCAAGTTGTGCTTTTAGGTTGCAGATTAGAGTGGAATGTGTCAGGACAAACCCCCATGAGTTTTAACCTCCTTAATTCTTGTTTGTGTCTTTAAGTTTTCATTTTTATCAGAGCAAATTGGATTTTAAAATGTCTTTTGTTCTAGCTGCACAGAATCTTGTTCATGTACACATATACATATATCTATTGATCTTTGTGTCCTTTTCCATGTAGGTTATTGTAGAGTGTTGAATAGACCACTCTTGGTATTCCATAGGTCTTTGGGGATGATATATTTTATATGTATTAGTATATGTTTGTTAACCCCAATATCCTAATTTGTCCATTCCTCACACCTTTTCTTTGGCTTAACCATAAGTTTGTCTTCTCCATCTGAGATCGTCTTTCCCTATGGAAATATGTTCATTTTTATGAATTTTCAGATAACATAAGTGATATCGTAGAACATTTGTCTTTCACAATCTGACTTACTTCACGTTGTGTGATTATCTCTAGGCTCATCCGTGGTGCTGCATATGCCATTCTTTTATTTTTTTTCGTGGCTAATATTCCATTCTCTACATATACCACTTCTTCTTTGTCCATTCATCTGTTTATGGAGCTTTTTTTTGCTTCCATGTCTTGGCTCTTTCAATATTGCTGCAGTGCACATTTGCCTGTCTCTGTCTTTCCGATTCTGGTGGTCTTAGGTTATAGGCCCAGAAGGTGCCCTGCCGCATCATACGGTAGCTCAATTTTTACCTTTTAAAGCAGCTGCATTCAGTTTTCATTAGTGCTGTTAGCACTTTACACCCCATCAGCAGCTAGAAGGTACACAGTTCCCTAAAACCTCTTCAGCATTTATAGTTTGTAGACTTTTTGCTGATGGTCATTTGACTGGTGTGAGTTGAAACATTTGTGGACGTGGGATGTGCATGCAGCTAATAATTCCTTATATTGAGCTATAGGCATGTCTTTTTTTTTCTTTTCCTTTTTTTTTTAAAGAGTGAGTACAACTTCCCTCTCATATTGACTTCTTGAAAACTTTGTCATGTGTTGAAATTTCTTGCCTATTCCCTACCCCAGGACATTTTTTGAGGGCAGGTATCATTTACAGCCCCGCAGTCCTCGTGACTATTAAGCGACCATTAGCACTGTGTTTAAAGCTGCTGTTGTGGGAAACGGCCACAAGGCGGCAGCATTTTTCCATTCCCAAGTCTGGTTACTAGGGCAGCAGAGCCTTCCTGAAAGTTGTGTTCCTAGGTTGTAAATTAGAATGGGATGTGCCAGGGAAAAGCCCAATAACTTTATGTCTCATTAATTGTTGTTCGTGGTTTTAATTTTTTAAATTGGGGTAATGAGCAGAATAGTGTTTGTTCTGGGTGTGCACAATCAGGTTCAATTGAACATTATATATATCTACTCATGTACAGATCCTCTTCCCATGTAAATTACTATTATATTTTTAAATAAATTTATTTTATTTATTTATTTATTTTTGGCTGAGTTGGATCTTCGTTGCTGCATGTGGGCTTTCTCCAGTTGCGGTGAGCGGGGGCTACTCTCCGTTGCGGTGCACCGGCTTCTCACTGCAGTGGCTTCTCTTGTTGCGGAGCACGGGCTCTAGGCGTGTGGGCTTCAGTAGTTGTGGTGCATGGGCTCAGTAGTTATGGCTCATGGGCTCCAGAGCGTAGGCTCATTAGTTGTGGTGCACGGGCTTAGTTGCTCTGCTGCATGTGGGACCTTCCCGAACCAGGGATCGAACCTGTGTCCCCTGCATTGGCAGGTGGATTCTTAACCACGGTGCCACCAGGCAAGCCCCCGTGTAAATTATTACAGAGCGTTCAGTAGACCTCCCTTGGTATATGGTCGGTCTTTTTGATACGTGTGTTTAATATGTATTTGTATACGTACGGTAACCCTAATCTTAATGTATCCATTCCTCCCACCTTTCCTTTTAGATAACCATAGTTTGTTTTCTAAGTCTGTGAGAGTCTTTCTCTGTGGAAATATGTTCATACGTGTCAGTTGTTAGGTAACAGCTAGGAGTGATATCACAGGTTATTTGTCGGCTGCTTTCCGACTTACCTCATGTTCTGTGATTATCTCTAGGCTCATCTATGGTGCTGCAAAGAGCAGTGTTTCATCCTTTTCCATGGCGAATATTGCATTGTGTAGATGGACCACTTCTTCTTTGTGCATTCATCTGTGGATGGACATTTTGGTTACTTCCAAGTCTTGGCAATGCTAAATATTGATGCAGTGCAGGATTGCCAGCCTGTGTCTTTTGGATTCTGGTCTTCTCAGGGATTAGGCCCAGCAGTGGGCCTACTAGATCATATGGTGGTTCAAATTTTTCCCTTTCAACGCACCTCCATTCTGTTCTCACTACTGGCTGTTACCAGTTTACATGCCACCAGCAACTAGAGGGTACACAGTTCTCTAAAACCCCTTCAGAATTTATTGTTTGTAGACTTTTTACTGATGGCATTTTGAGTGTTGGGTGGTGATACCTTCTTGTAGGTTGGATTTGCATGCGTCTAATAATTCCCGATATTGAGCTTTCATCTACGTTTTTTTTTAAGTAAAACAGAGAAACTCACCTCTTCAAATTGTTTCCTTGAAAAATTTGCCATGTTCCCTGAATTCCTGTGGCCATTACCTGCACCAGGACATTTTTTGAGGGCAGGTGTCCTTTACAGCCCTGTAGTAATTGTGAATATCACATGACCATTAGTTCTGCATTTAAAGCTGCTGTTGCAGGAAACGGCCACAAGGGGGCAGCATTTCTATATTCCCAACTCTGGTTACTAGGGCAACACAGCCTTCCTGGAAGTCCTGTTTGTAGGTTGTAAAGTAGAGTGGAATGTGCCAGGACAAACCCCCAGAAACTATGTCTACTTATTTGTTGTTGATATTCTCAGTTTAATTTTCATTTTTCTCAGAGCAAATTTGATTGCAATGTTGTGTTTGTTCTAGGTGTACAGAATGTCTTTCATTGATTCATATATCTTTTCATGTTTGGATCCTGTTCCGTAGAGATTATTACAGAATGTTGTGTAGACCTCTCTTGGTATTCGGTATGTCTGATGATTATATATTTTATAAGTATTAGCATATGTCTGTTAAACCCAATATCCTCCGTTATACATTCCTCACACCTTTCCGTTTGGTTAAGCACAAGCTTGTTTTCTGAACACGTGAGTGTCCTTCTCTGTGGAAATAGGTTCATTCCTATCAATTTTTACATAAGACCTATACGTGATATCATAGGATACGTGTCTCTCGCTTTCTGACTTACTTCAAGTTGTGTGATTGTCTGTAGCCTCGTCTATGGTGCTGCAAACGGCATTGTTTCATTCTTTTCTGTGTCTAATATTGCATTGTGTACATGGACCACTTTTTCGTCCATTCATCTGATGATGGACATTTTTGTTGCTTCCATGTCTTGGCTATTGTAAATACTGCTGCAATACACGATGTTCCATCCTGTGTCTTTTTGATTCTGGCTTTCACAGGTGACAGGCCCAATAGCGGGCCTTCCGGATCATATGGGGACTCAATTTTTACCTTTCAACGCACTGCCATTCTGTTCCTATTATTGGCGGTGACCAGTTTACATCCCACTTAGACCGAGAGGTTACGCTATTCTCCACAACTTCTTCTACATCTATTGTTTGTTGACGTTTTGCTGATGGTCATTCTGACTGGTGTGAGGTGATACGTTTGTGTAGATTGGATTTGCATGCGTCTAATAATTCCTGATGTTTTGCGTGGATCAATGTCCTTTTCATTTTTTTTTAAGATTCAGCTAAACTTACAACTTCAAATTTCCTTCTTGAAAAATTTGCCGCGTTTGGATTTTTTTGGCCATTCCCTACCCCAGGACAGTTTTTGAGGGCATGAGTCATTTACAGCCCTGCAGTCCTTGTGAATATCAGTGACCATTAGCAGTGGATTTAAAGCTGCTGTTTGAGGAAACGGCCTTAAGGTGGCAGCATTTCTACGTTGCCAACTCTGCTTGCTAGGGAAACAGAACCTTGCTGCAAGTTGTGCTTTTAGGTTGCAGATTAGAGTGGAATGTGTCAGGACAAACCCCCATGAGTTTTAACCTCCTTAATTCTTGTTTGTGTCTTTAAGTTTTCATTTTTATCAGAGCAAATTGGATTTTAAAATGTCTTTTGTTCTAGCTGCACAGAATCTTGTTCATGTACACATATACATATATCTATTGATCTTTGTGTCCTTTTCCATGTAGGTTATTGTAGAGTGTTGAATAGACCACTCTTGGTATTCCATAGGTCTTTGGGGATGATATATTTTATATGTATTAGTATATGTTTGTTAACCCCAATATCCTAATTTGTCCATTCCTCACACCTTTTCTTTGGCTTAACCATAAGTTTGTCTTCTCCATCTGAGATCGTCTTTCCCTATGGAAATATGTTCATTTTTATGAATTTTCAGATAACATAAGTGATATCGTAGAACATTTGTCTTTCACAATCTGACTTACTTCACGTTGTGTGATTATCTCTAGGCTCATCCGTGGTGCTGCATATGCCATTCTTTTATTTTTTTTCGTGGCTAATATTCCATTCTCTACATATACCACTTCTTCTTTGTCCATTCATCTGTTTATGGAGCTTTTTTTTGCTTCCATGTCTTGGCTCTTTCAATATTGCTGCAGTGCACATTTGCCTGCCTCTGTCTTTCTGATTCTGGTGGTCTTAGGTTATAGGCCCAGAAGGTGCCCTGCCGCATCATACGGTAGCTCAATTTTTACCTTTTAAAGCAGCTGCATTCAGTTTTCATTAGTGCTGTTAGCACTTTACACCCCATCAGCAGCTAGAAGGTACACAGTTCCCTAAAACCTCTTCAGCATTTATAGTTTGTAGACTTTTTGCTGATGGTCATTTGACTGGTGTGAGTTGAAACATTTGTGGACGTGGGATGTGCATGCAGCTAATAATTCCTTATATTGAGCTATAGGCATGTCTTTTTTTTTCTTTTCCTTTTTTTTTTAAAGAGTGAGTACAACTTCCCTCTCATATTGACTTCTTGAAAACTTTGTCATGTGTTGAAATTTCTTGCCTATTCCCTACCCCAGGACATTTTTTGAGGGCAGGTATCATTTACAGCACCGCAGTCCTCGTGACTATTAAGCGACCATTAGCACTGTGTTTAAAGCTGCTGTTGTGGGAAACAGCCACAAGGCGGCAGCATTATTACGTTCTCAACTCTTGTTACTAGGGCAACAGAGTCTTCTGGACCTCGTGTTCCTCGGTTGTAAATTAGAGTGGAATGTGCTGGGACAAGCCCCCAGAAGTTTATGTCTCCTTACTTATGTTCGTTTTTTAAATTTAATTTATATTTCTTATCGGAGGAAATTTGATTAGAGTGTTGTGATTGTCTGGCTGTACAGAATCTGGTCAATGATTCATACATATGTCTGTTCATCTTCGGATCCTGTTACCATGTACGTTATTACAGAATGTTGAGTAGACCTCCCTTGGTATTTGGTAGGTGTTTTGTCATGATATATTTTATATGTATTGGTGATTATATAATTCATATAGTTTATATGTTATATGTTTATATACATTTAACATACATTAGTATATGTATGCTACCCCCATAATCCTAATTTATCCATCCTCCCACCTTTCATTTTGGTTAACCATTAGTTTGTTTTATAAGTCTGTGAGTGTGTTTTTCTGTGGAAATATGTTCATTGGGAGCAATCTTAGGATGGATAACACGTATAAATGATATCATAGGATATTTGTCATTCCTTTTTGACTTACTTAACGTACTATGATTATTTCTAGGCTCATGTGTAGTCCTGAAAACGGCATTGTTCATTTTTTTCCCGCGGCTACTATTCCATTCGGTACGTACACCACTTCTTCTTTGTCCATTTATCTGTTGATGGACATTTTGTTTGCTTGCATGGCTTGGCTATTGTAAATATTGCTGCAGTGCATGTTTGCCTGTCTGTGCCTTTCCCATTCTGGTCTTCTTAGGGTATAGGCCCATTAGGGGATCGGCCGCATGATATGGTAGCTCAATTTTCACCTTTTAAACGCAGCTCCGTTCTGTTCTCATGATTAGCTGTTACCAGTTTACATCCAACCAACAGCATAGTGGGTATGCATTTCTCCCCCAACCCGTCAGCATGCATTGTTTGTAGACTTTTTACGGATGGCATTTTGAATATTGGGTGGTGAAATCTTTCTGTAGTTTGGATTTGCATCCAACCAATAATTCCTGATATTGAGCTTTTATCCATGTTCTTCTTTTTTTAAAACAACCGAGTGAGTAACACTTACCTCTTCAAATTGTTTTCTTGAAAAATTTTCCGTGTTGTGAACTTTCTTGGCCATTACCTACCCCAGGACATTTTTTGAGGACACGTGTCATTTACGGCCCTACAATTACTGTGAATCTCAAGTGACCCTTAGCCCTGTGTTTAAAGCTGCTGTTGTGGGAAACGGCCACAAGGCGGCAGCATTTCTCCATTCCCAAGTCTGGTTACTAGGGCAGCAGAGCCTTCCTGAAAGTTGTGTTCCTAGGTTGTAAATTAGAATGGGATGTGCCAGGGAAAACCCCAATAACTTTATGTCTCATTAATTGTTGTTCGTGGTTTTAATTTTTTAAATTGGGGTAATGAGCAGAATAGTGTTTGTTCTGGGTGTGCACAATCAGGTTCAATTGAACATTATATATATCTACTCATGTACAGATCCTCTTCCCATGTAAATTACTATTATATTTTTAAATAAATTTATTTTATTTATTTATTTATTTTTGGCTGAGTTGGATCTTCGTTGCTGCATGTGGGCTTTCTCCAGTTGCGGTGAGCGGGGGCTACTCTCCGTTGCGGTGCACCGGCTTCTCACTGCAGTGGCTTCTCTTGTTGCGGAGCACGGGCTCTAGGCGTGTGGGCTTCAGTAGTTGTGGTGCATGGGCTCAGTAGTTATGGCTCATGGGCTCCAGAGCGTAGGCTCATTAGTTGTGGTGCACGGGCTTAGTTGCTCTGCTGCATGTGGGACCTTCCCGAACCAGGGATCGAACCTGTGTCCCCTGCATTGGCAGGTGGATTCTTAACCACGGTGCCACCAGGCAAGCCCCCGTGTAAATTATTACAGAGCGTTCAGTAGACCTCCCTTGGTATATGGTCGGTCTTTTTGATACGTGTGTTTAATATGTATTTGTATACGTACGGTAACCCTAATCTTAATGTATCCATTCCTCCCACCTTTCCTTTTAGATAACCATAGTTTGTTTTCTAAGTCTGTGAGAGTCTTTCTCTGTGGAAATATGTTCATACGTGTCAGTTGTTAGGTAACAGCTAGGAGTGATATCACAGGTTATTTGTCGGCTGCTTTCCGACTTACCTCATGTTCTGTGATTATCTCTAGGCTCATCTATGGTGCTGCAAAGAGCAGTGTTTCATCCTTTTCCATGGCGAATATTGCATTGTGTAGATGGACCACTTCTTCTTTGTGCATTCATCTGTGGATGGACATTTTGGTTACTTCCAAGTCTTGGCAATGCTAAATATTGATGCAGTGCAGGATTGCCAGCCTGTGTCTTTTGGATTCTGGTCTTCTCAGGGATTAGGCCCAGCAGTGGGCCTACTAGATCATATGGTGGTTCAAATTTTTCCCTTTCAACGCACCTCCATTCTGTTCTCACTACTGGCTGTTACCAGTTTACATGCCACCAGCAACTAGAGGGTACACAGTTCTCTAAAACCCCTTCAGAATTTATTGTTTGTAGACTTTTTACTGATGGCATTTTGAGTGTTGGGTGGTGATACCTTCTTGTAGGTTGGATTTGCATGCGTCTAATAATTCCCGATATTGAGCTTTCATCTACGTTTTTTTTTTAAGTAAAACAGAGAAACTCACCTCTTCAAATTGTTTCCTTGAAAAATTTGCCATGTTCCCTGAATTCCTGTGGCCATTACCTGCACCAGGACATTTTTTGAGGGCAGGTGTCCTTTACAGCCCTGTAGTAATTGTGAATATCACATGACCATTAGTTCTGCATTTAAAGCTGCTGTTGCAGGAAACGGCCACAAGGGGGCAGCATTTCTATATTCCCAACTCTGGTTACTAGGGCAACACAGCCTTCCTGGAAGTCCTGTTTGTAGGTTGTAAAGTAGAGTGGAATGTGCCAGGACAAACCCCCAGAAACTATGTCTACTTATTTGTTGTTGATATTCTCAGTTTAATTTTCATTTTTCTCAGAGCAAATTTGATTGCAATGTTGTGTTTGTTCTAGGTGTACAGAATGTCTTTCATTGATTCATATATCTTTTCATGTTTGGATCCTGTTCCGTAGAGATTATTACAGAATGTTGTGTAGACCTCTCTTGGTATTCGGTATGTCTGATGATTATATATTTTATAAGTATTAGCATATGTCTGTTAAACCCAATATCCTCCGTTATACATTCCTCACACCTTTCCGTTTGGTTAAGCACAAGCTTGTTTTCTGAACACGTGAGTGTCCTTCTCTGTGGAAATAGGTTCATTCCTATCAATTTTTACATAAGACCTATACGTGATATCATAGGATATGTGTCTCTCGCTTTCTGACTTACTTCAAGTTGTGTGATTGTCTGTAGCCTCGTCTATGGTGCTGCAAACGGCATTGTTTCATTCTTTTCTGTGTCTAATATTGCATTGTGTACATGGACCACTTTTTCGTCCATTCATCTGATGATGGACATTTTTGTTGCTTCCATGTCTTGGCTATTGTAAATACTGCTGCAATACACGATGTTCCATCCTGTGTCTTTTTGATTCTGGCTTTCACAGGTGACAGGCCCAATAGCGGGCCTTCCGGATCATATGGGGACTCAATTTTTACCTTTCAACGCACTGCCATTCTGTTCCTATTATTGGCGGTGACCAGTTTACATCCCACTTAGACCGAGAGGTTACGCTATTCTCCACAACTTCTTCAACATCTATTGTTTGTTGACGTTTTGCTGATGGTCATTCTGACTGGTGTGAGGTGATACGTTTGTGTAGATTGGATTTGCATGCGTCTAATAATTCCTGATGTTTTGCGTGTATCAATGTCCTTTTCATTTTTTTTAAGATTCAGCTAAACTTACAACTTCAAATTTCCTTCTTGAAAAATTTGCTGCGTTTGGATTTTTTTGGCCATTCCCTACCCCAGGACAGTTTTTGAGGGCATGAGTCATTTACAGCCCTGCAGTCCTTGTGAATATCAGTGACCATTAGCAGTGGATTTAAAGCTGCTGTTTGAGGAAACGGCCTTAAGGTGGCAGCATTTCTACGTTGCCAACTCTGCTTGCTAGGGAAACAGAACCTTGCTGCAAGTTGTGCTTTTAGGTTGCAGATTAGAGTGGAATGTGTCAGGACAAACCCCCATAAGTTTTAGCCTCCTTAATTCTTGTTTGTGTCTTTAAGTTTTCATTTTTATCAGAGCAAATTGGATTTTAAAATGTCTTTTGTTCTAGCTGCACAGAATCTTGTTCGTGTACACATATACATATATCTATTGATCTTTGTGTCCTTTTCCATGTAGGTTATTGTAGAGTGTTGAATAGACCACTCTTGGTATTCCATAGGTCTTTGGGGATGATATATTTTATATGTATTAGTATATGTTTGTTAACCCCAATATCCTAATTTGTCCATTCCTCACACCTTTTCTTTGGCTTAACCATAAGTTTGTCTTCTCCATCTGAGATCGTCTTTCCCTATGGAAATATGTTCATTTTTATGAATTTTCAGATAACATAAGTGATATCGTAGAACATTTGTCTTTCGCAATCTGACTTACTTCACGTTGTGTGATTATCTCTAGGCTCATCCGTGGTGCTGCATATGCCATTCTTTTATTTTTTTTCGTGGCTAATATTCCATTCTGTACATATACCACTTCTTCTTTGTCCATTCATCTGTTTATGGAGCTTTTTTTTGCTTCCATGTCTTGGCTCTTTCAATATTGCTGCAGTGCACATTTGCCTGCCTCTGTCTTTCCGATTCTGGTGGTCTTAGGTTATAGGCCCAGAAGGTGCCCTGCCGCATCATACGGTAGCTCAATTTTTACCTTTTAAAGCAGCTGCATTCAGTTTTCATTAGTGCTGTTAGCACTTTACACCCCATCAGCAGCTAGAAGGTACACAGTTCCCTAAAACCTCTTCAGCATTTATAGTTTGTAGACTTTTTGCTGATGGTCATTTGACTGGTGTGAGCTGAAACCTTTGTGGACGTGGGATTTGCATGCAGCTAATAATTCCTTATACTGAGCTATAGGCATGTCTTTTTTTTTTCTTTTCCTTTTTTTTTAAAGAGTGAGTACAACTTCCCTCTCATATTGACTTCTTGAAAACTTTGTCATGTGTTGAAATTTCTTGCCTATTCCCTACCCCAGGACATTTTTTGAGGGCAGGTATCATTTACAGCCCCGCAGTCCTCGTGACTATTAAGCGACCATTAGCACTGTGTTTAAAGCTGCTGTTGTGGGAAACAGCCACAAGGCGGCAGCATTATTACGTTCTCAACTCTTGTTACTAGGGCAACAGAGTCTTCCTGGACGTCGTGTTCCTCGGTTGTAAATTAGAGTGGAATGTGCTGGGACAAGCCCCCAGAAGTTTATGTCTCCTTACTTATGTTCGTTTTTTAAATTTAATTTATATTTCTTATCGGAGGAAATTTGATTAGAGTGTTGTGATTGTCTGGCTGTACAGAATCTGGTCAATGATTCATACATATGTCTGTTCATCTTCGGATCCTGTTACCATGTACGTTATTACAGAATGTTGAGTAGACCTCCCTTGGTATTTGGTAGGTGTTTTGTCATGATATATTTTATATGTATTGGTGATTATATAATTCATATAGTTTATATGTTATATGTTTATATACATTTAACATACATTAGTATATGTATGCTACCCCCATAATCCTAATTTATCCATCCTCCCACCTTTCATTTTGGTTAACCATTAGTTTGTTTTATCAGTCTGTGAGTGTGTTTTTCTGTGGAAATATGTTCATTGGGAGCAATCTTAGGATGGATAACACGTATAAATGATATCATAGGATATTTGTCATTCCTTTTTGACTTACTTAACGTACTATGATTATTTCTAGGCTCATGTGTAGTCCTGAAAACGGCATTGTTCATTTTTTTCCCGAGGCTACTATTCCATTCGGTACGTACACCACTTCTTCTTTGTCCATTTATCTGTTGATGGACATTTTGTTTGCTTGCATGGCTTGGCTATTGTAAATATTGCTGCAGTGCATGTTTGCCTGTCTGTGCCTTTCCCATTCTGGTCTTCTTAGGGTATAGGCCCATTAGGGGATCGGCCGCATGATATGGTAGCTCAATTTTTACCTTTTAAACGCAGCTCCGTTCTGTTCTCATGATTAGCTGTTACCAGTTTACATCCAACCAACAGCATAGTGGGTATGCATTTCTCCCCCAACCCGTCAGCATGCATTGTTTGTAGACTTTTTACGGATGGCATTTTGAATATTGGGTGGTGAAATCTTTTTGTAGTTTGGATTTGCATCCAACCAATAATTCCTGATATTGAGCTTTTATCCATGTTCTTCTTTTTTTAAAACAACCGAGTGAGTAACACTTACCTCTTCAAATTGTTTTCTTGAAAAATTTTCCGTGTTGTGAACTTTCTTGGCCATTACCTACCCCAGGACATTTTTTGAGGACACGTGTCATTTACGGCCCTACAATTATTGTGAATCTCAAGTGACCCTTAGCCCTGTGTTTAAAGCTGCTGTTGTGGGAAACGGCCACAAGGCGGCAGCATTTCTCCATTCCCAAGTCTGGTTACTAGGGCAGCAGAGCCTTCCTGAAAGTTGTGTTCCTAGGTTGTAAATTAGAATGGGATGTGCCAGGGAAAACCCCAATAACTTTATGTCTCATTAATTGTTGTTCGTGGTTTTAATTTTTTAAATTGGGGTAATGAGCAGAATAGTGTTTGTTCTGGGTGTGCACAATCAGGTTCAATTGAACATTATATATATCTACTCATGTACAGATCCTCTTCCCATGTAAATTACTATTATTTTTTTAAATAAATTTATTTTATTTATTTATTTATTTTTGGCTGAGTTGGATCTTCGTTGCTGCATGTGGGCTTTCTCCAGTTGCGGTGAGCGGGGGCTACTCTCCGTTGCGGTGCACCGGCTTCTCACTGCAGTGGCTTCTCTTGTTGCGGAGCACGGGCTCTAGGCGTGTGGGCTTCAGTAGTTGTGGTGCATGGGCTCAGTAGTTATGGCTCATGGGCTCCAGAGCGTAGGCTCATTAGTTGTGGTGCACGGGCTTAGTTGCTCTGCTGCATGTGGGACCTTCCCGAACCAGGGATCGAACCTGTGTCCCCTGCATTGGCAGGTGGATTCTTAACCACGGTGCCACCAGGCAAGCCCCCGTGTAAATTATTACAGAGCGTTCAGTAGACCTCCCTTGGTATATGGTCGGTCTTTTTGATACGTGTGTTTAATATGTATTTGTATACGTACGGTAACCCTAATCTTAATGTGTCCATTCCTCCCACCTTTCCTTTTAGATAACCATAGTTTGTTTTCTAAGTCTGTGAGAGTCTTTCTCTGTGGAAATATGTTCATACGTGTCAGTTGTTAGGTAACAGCTAGGAGTGATATCACAGGTTATTTGTCGGCTGCTTTCCGACTTACCTCATGTTCTGTGATTATCTCTAGGCTCATCTATGGTGCTGCAAAGAGCAGTGTTTCATCCTTTTCCATGGCGAATATTGCATTGTGTACATGGACCACTTCTTCTTTGTGCATTCATCTGTGGATGGACATTTTGGTTACTTCCAAGTCTTGGCAATGCTAAATATTGATGCAGTGCAGGATTGCCAGCCTGTGTCTTTTGGATTCTGGTCTTCTCAGGGATTAGGCCCAGCAGTGGGCCTACTAGATCATATGGTGGTTCAAATTTTTCCCTTTCAACGCACCTCCATTCTGTTCTCACTACTGGCTGTTACCAGTTTACATGCCACCAGCAACTAGAGGGTACACAGTTCTCTAAAACCCCTTCAGAATTTATTGTTTGTAGACTTTTTACTGATGGCATTTTGAGTGTTGGGTGGTGATACCTTCTTGTAGGTTGGATTTGCATGCGTCTAATAATTCCCGATATTGAGCTTTCATCTACGTTTTTTTTTTATGTAAAACAGAGAAACTCACCTCTTCAAATTGTTTCCTTGAAAAATTTGCCATGTTCCCTGAATTCCTGTGGCCATTACCTGCACCAGGACATTTTTTGAGGGCAGGTGTCCTTTACAGCCCTGTAGTAATTGTGAATATCACATGACCATTAGTTCTGCATTTAAAGCTGCTGTTGCAGGAAACGGCCACAAGGGGGCAGCATTTCTATATTCCCAACTCTGGTTACTAGGGCAACACAGCCTTCCTGGAAGTCCTGTTTGTAGGTTGTAAAGTAGAGTGGAATGTGCCAGGACAAACCCCCAGAAACTATGTCTACTTATTTGTTGTTGATATTCTCAGTTTAATTTTCATTTTTCTCAGAGCAAATTTGATTGCAATGTTGTGTTTGTTCTAGGTGTACAGAATGTCTTTCATTGATTCATATATCTTTTCATGTTTGGATCCTGTTCCGTAGAGATTATTACAGAATGTTGTGTAGACCTCTCTTGGTATTCGGTATGTCTGATGATTATATATTTTATAAGTATTAGCATATGTCTGTTAAACCCAATATCCTCCGTTATACATTCCTCACACCTTTCCATTTGGTTAAGCACAAGCTTGTTTTCTGAACACGTGAGTGTCCTTCTCTGTGGAAATAGGTTCATTCCTATCAATTTTTACATAAGACCTATACGTGATATCATAGGATATGTGTCTCTCGCTTTCTGACTTACTTCAAGTTGTGTGATTGTCTGTAGCCTCGTCTATGGTGCTGCAAACGGCATTGTTTCATTCTTTTCTGTGTCTAATATTGCATTGTGTACATGGACCACTTTTTCGTCCATTCATCTGATGATGGACATTTTTGTTGCTTCCATGTCTTGGCTATTGTAAATACTGCTGCAATACACGATGTTCCATCCTGTGTCTTTTTGATTCTGGCTTTCACAGGTGACAGGCCCAATAGCGGGCCTTCCGGATCATATGGGGACTCAATTTTTACCTTTCAACGCACTGCCATTCTGTTCCTATTATTGGCGGTGACCAGTTTACATCCCACTTAGACCGAGAGGTTACGCTATTCTCCACAACTTCTTCAACATCTATTGTTTGTTGACGTTTTGCTGATGGTCATTCTGACTGGTGTGAGGTGATACGTTTGTGTAGATTGGATTTGCATGCGTCTAATAATTCCTGATGTTTTGCGTGGATCAATGTCCTTTTCATTTTTTTTTAAGATTCAGCTAAACTTACAACTTCAAATTTCCTTCTTGAAAAATTTGCCGCGTTTGGATTTTTTTGGCCATTCCCTACCCCAGGACAGTTTTTGAGGGCATGAGTCATTTACAGCCCTGCAGTCCTTGTGAATATCAGTGACCATTAGCAGTGGATTTAAAGCTGCTGTTTGAGGAAACGGCCTTAAGGTGGCAGCATTTCTACGTTGCCAACTCTGCTTGCTAGGGAAACAGAACCTTGCTGCAAGTTGTGCTTTTAGGTTGCAGATTAGAGTGGAATGTGTCAGGACAAACCCCCATAAGTTTTAGCCTCCTTAATTCTTGTTTGTGTCTTTAAGTTTTCATTTTTATCAGAGCAAATTGGATTTTAAAATGTCTTTTGTTCTAGCTGCACAGAATCTTGTTCATGTACACATATACATATATCTATTGATCTTTGTGTCCTTTTCCATGTAGGTTATTGTAGAGTGTTGAATAGACCACTCTTGGTATTCCATAGGTCTTTGGGGATGATATATTTTATATGTATTAGTATATGTTTGTTAACCCCAATATCCTAATTTGTCCATTCCTCACACCTTTTCTTTGGCTTAACCATAAGTTTGTCTTCTCCATCTGAGATCGTCTTTCCCTATGGAAATATGTTCATTTTTATGAATTTTCAGATAACATAAGTGATATCGTAGAACATTTGTCTTTCGCAATCTGACTTACTTCACGTTGTGTGATTATCTCTAGGCTCATCCGTGGTGCTGCATATGCCATTCTTTTATTTTTTTTCGTGGCTAATATTCCATTCTGTACATATACCACTTCTGCTTTGTCCATTCATCTGTTTATGGAGCTTTTTTTTGCTTCCATGTCTTGGCTCTTTCAATATTGCTGCAGTGCACATTTGCCTGCCTCTGTCTTTCCGATTCTGGTGGTCTTAGGTTATAGGCCCAGAAGGTGCCCTGCCGCATCATACGGTAGCTCAATTTTTACCTTTTAAAGCAGCTGCATTCAGTTTTCATTAGTGCTGTTAGCACTTTACACCCCATCAGCAGCTAGAAGGTACACAGTTCCCTAAAACCTCTTCAGCATTTATAGTTTGTAGACTTTTTGCTGATGGTCATTTGACTGGTGTGAGCTGAAACCTTTGTGGACGTGGGATTTGCATGCAGCTAATAATTCCTTATACTGAGCTATAGGCATGTCTTTTTTTTTCTTTTCCTTTTTTTTTTAAGAGTGAGTACAACTTCCCTCTCATATTGACTTCCTGAAAACTTTGTCATGTGTTGAAATTTCTTGCCTATTCCCTACCCCAGGACATTTTTTGAGGGCAGGTATCATTTACAGCCCCGCAGTCCTCGTGACTATTAAGCGACCATTAGCACTGTGTTTAAAGCTGCTGTTGTGGGAAACAGCCACAAGGCGGCAGCATTATTACGTTCTCAACTCTTGTTACTAGGGCAACAGAGTCTTCCTGGACGTCGTGTTCCTCGGTTGTAAATTAGAGTGGAATGTGCTGGGACAAGCCCCCAGAAGTTTATGTCTCCTTACTTATGTTCGTTTTTTAAATTTAATTTATATTTCTTATCGGAGGAAATTTGATTAGAGTGTTGTGATTGTCTGGCTGTACAGAATCTGGTCAATGATTCATACATATGTCTGTTCATCTTCGGATCCTGTTACCATGTATGTTATTACAGAATGTTGAGTAGACCTCCCTTGGTATTTGGTAGGTGTTTTGTCATGATATATTTTATATGTATTGGTGATTATATAATTCATATAGTTTATATGTTATATGTTTATATACATTTAACATACGTTAGTATATGTATGCTAATTTCCTAATAATCCTAATTTATCCATCCTCCCACCTTTCATTTTGGTTAACCATTAGTTTGTTTTATCAGTCTGTGAGTGTGTTTTTCTGTGGAAATATGTTCATTGGGAGCAATCTTAGGATAACACGTATAAATGATATCATAGGATATTTGTCATTCCCTTTTGACTTACGTAACGTACTATGATTATTTCTAGGCTCATGTGTAGTCCTGAAAACGGCATTGTTCATTTTTTTCCCGAGGCTACTATTCCATTCGGTACGTATACCACTTCTTCTTTGTCCATTTATCTGTTGATGGACATTTTGTTTGCTTGCATGGCTTGGCTATTGTAAATATTGCTGCAGGGCATGTTTGCCTGTCTGTGCCTTTCCCATTCTGGTCTTCTTAGGGTATAGGCCCATTAGGGGATCGGCCGCATGATATGGTAGCTCAATTTTTACCTTTTAAACGCAGCTCCATTCTGTTCTCATGATTAGCTGTTACCAGTTTACATCCAACCAACAGCATAGTGGGTATGCATTTCTCCCCCAACCCGTCAGCATGCATTGTTTGTAGACTTTTTACGGATGGCATTTTGAATATTGGGTGGTGAAATCTTTTTGTAGTTTGGATTTGCATCCAACCAATAATTCCTGATATTGAGCTTTTATCCATGTTCTTCTTTTTTTAAAACAACCGAGTGAGTAACACTTACCTCTTCAAATTGTTTTCTTGAAAAATTTTCCGTGTTGTGAACTTTCTTGGCCATTACCTACCCCAGGACATGTTTTGAGGACACGTGTCATTTACGGCCCTACAATTACTGTGAATCTCAAGTGACCCTTAGCCCTGTGTTTAAAGCTGCTGTTGTGGGAAACGGCCACAAGGCGGCAGCATTTCTCCATTCCCAAGTCTGGTTACTAGGGCAGCAGAGCCTTCCTGAAAGTTGTGTTCCTAGGTTGTAAATTAGAATGGGATGTGCCAGGGAAAACCCCAATAACTTTATGTCTCATTAATTGTTGTTCGTGGTTCTAATTTTTTAAATTGGGGTAATGAGCAGAATAGTGTTTGTTCTGGGTGTGCACAATCAGGTTCAATTGAACATTATATATATCTACTCATGTACAGATCCTCTTCCCATGTAAATTACTATTATTTTTTTAAATAAATTTATTTTATTTATTTATTTATTTTTGGCTGAGTTGGATCTTCGTTGCTGCATGTGGGCTTTCTCCAGTTGCGGTGAGCGGGGGCTACTCTCCGTTGCGGTGCACCGGCTTCTCACTGCAGTGGCTTCTCTTGTTGCGGAGCACGGGCTCTAGGCGTGTGGGCTTCAGTAGTTGTGGCGCATGGGCTCAGTAGTTATGGCTCATGGGCTCCAGAGCGTAGGCTCATTAGTTGTGGTGCACGGGCTTAGTTGCTCTGCTGCATGTGGGACCTTCCCGAACCAGGGATCGAACCTGTGTCCCCTGCATTGGCAGGTGGATTCTTAACCACGGTGCCACCAGGCAAGCCCCCGTGTAAATTATTACAGAGCGTTCAGTAGACCTCCCTTGGTATATGGTCGGTCTTTTTGATACGTGTGTTTAATATGTATTTGCATACGTACGGTAACCCTAATCTTAATGTATCCATTCCTCCCACCTTTCCTTTTAGATAACCATAGTTTGTTTTCTAAGTCTGTGAGAGTCTTTCTCTGTGGAAATATGTTCATACGTGTCAGTTGTTAGGTAACAGCTAGGAGTGATATCACAGGTTATTTGTCGGCTGCTTTCCGACTTACCTCATGTTCTGTGATTATCTCTAGGCTCATCTATGGTGCTGCAAAGAGCAGTGTTTCATCCTTTTCCATGGCGAATATTGCATTGTGTACATGGACCACTTCTTCTTTGTGCATTCATCTGTGGATGGACATTTTGGTTACTTCCAAGTCTTGGCAATGCTAAATATTGATGCAGTGCAGGATTGCCAGCCTGTGTCTTTTGGATTCTGGTCTTCTCAGGGATTAGGCCCAGCAGTGGGCCTACTAGATCATATGGTAGTTCAAATTTTTCCCTTTCAACGCACCTCCATTCTGTTCTCACTACTGGCTGTTACCAGTGTACATCCCACCAGCAACTAGAGGGTACACAGTTCTCTAAAACCCCTTCAGAATTTATTGTTTGTAGACTTTTTACTGATGGCATTTTGAGTGTTGGGTGGTGATACCTTTTTGTAGGTTGGATTTGCATGCGTCTAATAATTCCCGATATTGAGCTTTCATCTACGTTTTTTTTTTTTAAGTAAAACAGAGAAACTCACCTCTTCAAATTGTTTCCTTGAAAAATTTGCCATGTTCTGAATTCCTGTGGCCATTACCTGCACCAGGACATTTTTTGAGGGCAGGTGTCCTTTACAGCCCTGTAGTAATTGTGAATA
The DNA here is from genome assembly GCF_028564815.1 of Eubalaena glacialis. Lineage (NCBI taxonomy): Eukaryota > Metazoa > Chordata > Mammalia > Artiodactyla > Balaenidae > Eubalaena > Eubalaena glacialis. Next base: position 130,267,773 of record NC_083722.1, on the reverse strand, counting down.
TCACATGACCATTAGTTCTGCATTTAAAGCTGCTGTTGCAGGAAACGGCCACAAGGGGGCAGCATTTCTATATTCCCAACTCTGGTTACTAGGGCAACACAGCCTTCCTGGAAGTCCTGTTTGTAGGTTGTAAAGTAGAGTGGAATGTGCCAGGACAAACCCCCAGAAACTATGTCTACTTATTTGTTGTTGATATTCTCAGTTTAATTTTCATTTTTCTCAGAGCAAATTTGATTGCAATGTTGTGTTTGTTCTAGGTGTACAGAATGTCTTTCATTGATTCATATATCTTTTCATGTTTGGATCCTGTTCCGTAGAGATTATTACAGAATGTTGTGTAGACCTCTCTTGGTATTCGGTATGTCTGATGATTATATATTTTATAAGTATTAGCATATGTCTGTTAAACCCAATATCCTCCGTTATACATTCCTCACACCTTTCCGTTTGGTTAAGCACAAGCTTGTTTTCTGAACACGTGAGTGTCCTTCTCTGTGGAAATAGGTTCATTCCTATCAATTTTTACATAAGACCTATACGTGATATCATAGGATATGTGTCTCTCGCTTTCTGACTTACTTCAAGGTGTGTGATTGTCTGTAGCCTCGTCTATGGTGCTGCAAACGGCATTGTTTCATTCTTTTCTGTGTCTAATATTGCATTGTGTACATGGACCACTTTTTCGTCCATTCATCTGATGATGGACATTTTTGTTGCTTCCATGTCTTGGCTATTGTAAATACTGCTGCAATACACGATGTTCCATCCTGTGTCTTTTTGATGCTGGCTTTCACAGGTGACAGGCCCAATAGCGGGCCTTCCGGATCATATGGGGACTCAATTTTTACCTTTCAACGCACTGCCATTCTGTTCCTATTATTGGCGGTGACCAGTTTACATCCCACTTAGACCGAGAGGTTACGCTATTCTCCACAACTTCTTCAACATCTATTGTTTGTTGACGTTTTGCTGATGGTCATTCTGACTGGTGTGAGGTGATACGTTTGTGTAGATTGGATTTGCATGCATCTAATAATTCCTGATGTTTTGCGTGGATCAATGTCCTTTTCATTTTTTTTTAAGATTCAGCTAAACTTACAACTTCAAATTTCCTTCTTGAAAAATTTGCCGCGTTTGGATTTTTTTGGCCATTCCCTACCCCAGGACAGTTTTTGAGGGCATGAGTCATTTACAGCCCTGCAGTCCTTGTGAATATCAGTGACCATTAGCAGTGGATTTAAAGCTGCTGTTTGAGGAAACGGCCTTAAGGTGGCAGCATTTCTACGTTGCCAACTCTGCTTGCTAGGGAAACAGAACCTTGCTGCAAGTTGTGCTTTTAGGTTGCAGATTAGAGTGGAATGTGTCAGGACAAACCCCCATAAGTTTTAGCCTCCTTAATTCTTGTTTGTGTCTTTAAGTTTTCATTTTTATCAGAGCAAATTGGATTTTAAAATGTCTTTTGTTCTAGCTGCACAGAATCTTGTTCATGTACACATATACATATATCTATTGATCTTTGTGTCCTTTTCCATGTAGGTTATTGTAGAGTGTTGAATAGACCACTCTTGGTATTCCATAGGTCTTTGGGGATGATATATTTTATATGTATTAGTATATGTTTGTTAACCCCAATATCCTAATTTGTCCATTCCTCACACCTTTTCTTTGGCTTAACCATAAGTTTGTCTTCTCCATCTGAGATTGTCTTTCCCTATGGAAATATGTTCATTTTTATGAATTTTCAGATAACATAAGTGATATCGTAGAACATTTGTCTTTCGCAATCTGACTTACTTCACGTTGTGTGATTATCTCTAGGCTCATCCGTGGTGCTGCATATGCCATTCTTTTATTTTTTTTCGTGGCTAATATTCCATTCTGTACATATACCACTTCTTCTTTGTCCATTCATCTGTTTATGGAGCTTTTTTTTGCTTCCATGTCTTGGCTCTTTCAATATTGCTGCAGTGCACATTTGCCTGCCTCTGTCTTTCCGATTCTGGTGGTCTTAGGTTATAGGCCCAGAAGGTGCCCTGCCGCATCATACGGTAGCTCAATTTTTACCTTTTAAAGCAGCTGCATTCAGTTTTCATTAGTGCTGTTAGCACTTTACACCCCATCAGCAGCTAGAAGGTACACAGTTCCCTAAAACCTCTTCAGCATTTATAGTTTGTAGACTTTTTGCTGATGGTCATTTGACTGGTGTGAGCTGAAACCTTTGTGGACGTTGGATTTGCATGCAGCTAATAATTCCTTATACTGAGCTTTAGGCGTGTCTTTTTTTTCCTTTTCCTTTTTTTTTTAAAGAGTGAGTACAACTTCCCTCTCATATTGACTTCTTGAAAACTTTGTCATGTGTTGAAATTTCTTGCCTATTCCCTACCCCAGGACATTTTTTGAGGGCAGGTATCATTTACAGCCCCGCAGTCCTCGTGACTATTAAGCGACCATTAGCACTGTGTTTAAAGCTGCTGTTGTGGGAAACAGCCACAAGGCGGCAGCATTATTACGTTCTCAACTCTTGTTACTAGGGCAACAGAGTCTTCCTGGACGTCGTGTTCCTCGGTTGTAAATTAGAGTGGAATGTGCTGGGACAAGCCCCCAGAAGTTTATGTCTCCTTACTTATGTTCGTTTTTTAAATTTAATTTATATTTCTTATCGGAGGAAATTTGATTAGAGTGTTGTGATTGTCTGGCTGTACAGAATCTGGTCAATGATTCATACATATGTCTGTTCATCTTCGGATCCTGTTACCATGTATGTTATTACAGAATGTTGAGTAGACCTCCCTTGGTATTTGGTAGGTGTTTTGTCATGATATATTTTATATGTATTGGTGATTATATAATTCATATAGTTTATATGTTATATGTTTATATACATTTAACATACGTTAGTATATGTATGCTAATTTCCTAATAATCCTAATTTATCCATCCTCCCACCTTTCATTTTGGTTAACCATTAGTTTGTTTTATCAGTCTGTGAGTGTGTTTTTCTGTGGAAATATGTTCATTGGGAGCAATCTTAGGATAACACGTATAAATGATATCATAGGATATTTGTCATTCCCTTTTGACTTACGTAACGTACTATGATTATTTCTAGGCTCATGTGTTGTCCTGAAAACGGCATTGTTCATTTTTTTCCCGAGGCTACTATTCCATTCGGTACGTATACCACTTCTTCTTTGTCCATTTATCTGTTGATGGACATTTTGTTTGCTTGCATGGCTTGGCTATTGTAAATATTGCTGCAGGGCATGTTTGCCTGTCTGTGCCTTTCCCATTCTGGTCTTCTTAGGGTATAGGCCCATTAGGGGATCGGCCGCATGATATGGTAGCTCAATTTTTACCTTTTAAACGCAGCTCCGTTCTGTTCTCATGATTAGCTGTTACCAGTTTACATCCAACCAACAGCATAGTGGGTATGCATTTCTCCCCCAACCCGTCAGCATGCATTGTTTGTAGACTTTTTACGGATGGCATTTTGAATATTGGGTGGTGAAATCTTTTTGTAGTTTGGATTTGCATCCAACCAATAATTCCTGATATTGAGCTTTTATCCATGTTCTTCTTTTTTTAAAACAACCGAGTGAGTAACACTTACCTCTTCAAATTGTTTTCTTGAAAAATTTTCCGTGTTGTGAACTTTCTTGGCCATTACCTACCCCAGGACATGTTTTGAGGACACGTGTCATTTACGGCCCTACAATTACTGTGAATCTCAAGTGACCCTTAGCCCTGTGTTTAAAGCTGCTGTTGTGGGAAACGGCCACAAGGCGGCAGCATTTCTCCATTCCCAAGTCTGGTTACTAGGGCAGCAGAGCCTTCCTGAAAGTTGTGTTCCTAGGTTGTAAATTAGAATGGGATGTGCCAGGGAAAACCCCAATAACTTTATGTCTCATTAATTGTTGTTCGTGGTTCTAATTTTTTAAATTGGGGTAATGAGCAGAATAGTGTTTGTTCTGGGTGTGCACAATCAGGTTCAATTGAACATTATATATATCTACTCATGTACAGATCCTCTTCCCATGTAAATTACTATTATTTTTTTAAATAAATTTATTTTATTTATTTATTTATTTTTGGCTGAGTTGGATCTTCGTTGCTGCATGTGGGCTTTCTCCAGTTGCGGTGAGCGGGGGCTACTCTCCGTTGCGGTGCACCGGCTTCTCACTGCAGTGGCTTCTCTTGTTGCGGAGCACGGGCTCTAGGCGTGTGGGCTTCAGTAGTTGTGGCGCATGGGCTCAGTAGTTATGGCTCATGGGCTCCAGAGCGTAGGCTCATTAGTTGTGGTGCACGGGCTTAGTTGCTCTGCTGCATGTGGGACCTTCCCGAACCAGGGATCGAACCTGTGTCCCCTGCATTGGCAGGTGGATTCTTAACCACGGTGCCACCAGGCAAGCCCCCGTGTAAATTATTACAGAGCGTTCAGTAGACCTCCCTTGGTATATGGTCGGTCTTTTTGATACGTGTGTTTAATATGTATTTGCATACGTACGGTAACCCTAATCTTAATGTATCCATTCCTCCCACCTTTCCTTTTAGATAACCATAGTTTGTTTTCTAAGTCTGTGAGAGTCTTTCTCTGTGGAAATATGTTCATACGTGTCAGTTGTTAGGTAACAGCTAGGAGTGATATCACAGGTTATTTGTCGGCTGCTTTCCGACTTACCTCATGTTCTGTGATTATCTCTAGGCTCATCTATGGTGCTGCAAAGAGCAGTGTTTCATCCTTTTCCATGGCGAATATTGCATTGTGTACATGGACCACTTCTTCTTTGTGCATTCATCTGTGGATGGACATTTTGGTTACTTCCAAGTCTTGGCAATGCTAAATATTGATGCAGTGCAGGATTGCCAGCCTGTGTCTTTTGGATTCTGGTCTTCTCAGGGATTAGGCCCAGCAGTGGGCCTACTAGATCATATGGTAGTTCAAATTTTTCCCTTTCAACGCACCTCCATTCTGTTCTCACTACTGGCTGTTACCAGTGTACATCCCACCAGCAACTAGAGGGTACACAGTTCTCTAAAACCCCTTCAGAATTTATTGTTTGTAGACTTTTTACTGATGGCATTTTGAGTGTTGGGTGGTGATACCTTTTTGTAGGTTGGATTTGCATGCGTCTAATAATTCCCGATATTGAGCTTTCATCTACGTTTTTTTTTTTTAAGTAAAACAGAGAAACTCACCTCTTCAAATTGTTTCCTTGAAAAATTTGCCATGTTCTGAATTCCTGTGGCCATTACCTGCACCAGGACATTTTTTGAGGGCAGGTGTCCTTTACAGCCCTGTAGTAATTGTGAATATCACATGACCATTAGTTCTGCATTTAAAGCTGCTGTTGCAGGAAACGGCCACAAGGGGGCAGCATTTCTATATTCCCAACTCTGGTTACTAGGGCAACACAGCCTTCCTGGAAGTCCTGTTTGTAGGTTGTAAAGTAGAGTGGAATGTGCCAGGACAAACCCCCAGAAACTATGTCTACTTATTTGTTGTTGATATTCTCAGTTTAATTTTCATTTTTCTCAGAGCAAATTTGATTGCAATGTTGTGTTTGTTCTAGGTGTACAGAATGTCTTTCATTGATTCATATATCTTTTCATGTTTGGATCCTGTTCCGTAGAGATTATTACAGAATGTTGTGTAGACCTCTCTTGGTATTCGGTATGTCTGATGATTATATATTTTATAAGTATTAGCATATGTCTGTTAAACCCAATATCCTCCGTTATACATTCCTCACACCTTTCCGTTTGGTTAAGCACAAGCTTGTTTTCTGAACACGTGAGTGTCCTTCTCTGTGGAAATAGGTTCATTCCTATCAATTTTTACATAAGACCTATACGTGATATCATAGGATATGTGTCTCTCGCTTTCTGACTTACTTCAAGGTGTGTGATTGTCTGTAGCCTCGTCTATGGTGCTGCAAACGGCATTGTTTCATTCTTTTCTGTGTCTAATATTGCATTGTGTACATGGACCACTTTTTCGTCCATTCATCTGATGATGGACATTTTTGTTGCTTCCATGTCTTGGCTATTGTAAATACTGCTGCAATACACGATGTTCCATCCTGTGTCTTTTTGATGCTGGCTTTCACAGGTGACAGGCCCAATAGCGGGCCTTCCGGATCATATGGGGACTCAATTTTTACCTTTCAACGCACTGCCATTCTGTTCCTATTATTGGCGGTGACCAGTTTACATCCCACTTAGACCGAGAGGTTACGCTATTCTCCACAACTTCTTCAACATCTATTGTTTGTTGACGTTTTGCTGATGGTCATTCTGACTGGTGTGAGGTGATACGTTTGTGTAGATTGGATTTGCATGCGTCTAATAATTCCTGATGTTTTGCGTGGATCAATGTCCTTTTCATTTTTTTTTAAGATTCAGCTAAACTTACAACTTCAAATTTCCTTCTTGAAAAATTTGCCGCGTTTGGATTTTTTTGGCCATTCCCTACCCCAGGACAGTTTTTGAGGGCATGAGTCATTTACAGCCCTGCAGTCCTTGTGAATATCAGTGACCATTAGCAGTGGATTTAAAGCTGCTGTTTGAGGAAACGGCCTTAAGGTGGCAGCATTTCTACGTTGCCAACTCTGCTTGCTAGGGAAACAGAACCTTGCTGCAAGTTGTGCTTTTAGGTTGCAGATTAGAGTGGAATGTGTCAGGACAAACCCCCATAAGTTTTAGCCTCCTTAATTCTTGTTTGTGTCTTTAAGTTTTCATTTTTATCAGAGCAAATTGGATTTTAAAATGTCTTTTGTTCTAGCTGCACAGAATCTTGTTCATGTACACATATACATATATCTATTGATCTTTGTGTCCTTTTCCATGTAGGTTATTGTAGAGTGTTGAATAGACCACTCTTGGTATTCCATAGGTCTTTGGGGATGATATATTTTATATGTATTAGTATATGTTTGTTAACCCCAATATCCTAATTTGTCCATTCCTCACACCTTTTCTTTGGCTTAACCATAAGTTTGTCTTCTCCATCTGAGATTGTCTTTCCCTATGGAAATATGTTCATTTTTATGAATTTTCAGATAACATAAGTGATATCGTAGAACATTTGTCTTTCGCAATCTGACTTACTTCACGTTGTGTGATTATCTCTAGGCTCATCCGTGGTGCTGCATATGCCATTCTTTTATTTTTTTTCGTGGCTAATATTCCATTCTGTACATATACCACTTCTTCTTTGTCCATTCATCTGTTTATGGAGCTTTTTTTTGCTTCCATGTCTTGGCTCTTTCAATATTGCTGCAGTGCACATTTGCCTGCCTCTGTCTTTCCGATTCTGGTGGTCTTAGGTTATAGGCCCAGAAGGTGCCCTGCCGCATCATACGGTAGCTCAATTTTTACCTTTTAAAGCAGCTGCATTCAGTTTTCATTAGTGCTGTTAGCACTTTACACCCCATCAGCAGCTAGAAGGTACACAGTTCCCTAAAACCTCTTCAGCATTTATAGTTTGTAGACTTTTTGCTGATGGTCATTTGACTGGTGTGAGCTGAAACCTTTGTGGACGTTGGATTTGCATGCAGCTAATAATTCCTTATACTGAGCTTTAGGCGTGTCTTTTTTTTCCTTTTCCTTTTTTTTTTAAAGAGTGAGTACAACTTCCCTCTCATATTGACTTCTTGAAAACTTTGTCATGTGTTGAAATTTCTTGCCTATTCCCTACCCCAGGACATTTTTTGAGGGCAGGTATCATTTACAGCCCCGCAGTCCTCGTGACTATTAAGCGACCATTAGCACTGTGTTTAAAGCTGCTGTTGTGGGAAACAGCCACAAGGCGGCAGCATTATTACGTTCTCAACTCTTGTTACTAGGGCAACAGAGTCTTCCTGGACGTCGTGTTCCTCGGTTGTAAATTAGAGTGGAATGTGCTGGGACAAGCCCCCAGAAGTTTATGTCTCCTTACTTATGTTCGTTTTTTAAATTTAATTTATATTTCTTATCGGAGGAAATTTGATTAGAGTGTTGTGATTGTCTGGCTGTACAGAATCTGGTCAATGATTCATACATATGTCTGTTCATCTTCGGATCCTGTTACCATGTATGTTATTACAGAATGTTGAGTAGACCTCCCTTGGTATTTGGTAGGTGTTTTGTCATGATATATTTTATATGTATTGGTGATTATATAATTCATATCGTTTATATGTTATATGCTTATATACATTTAACATACGTTAGTATATGTATGCTACCCCCATAATCCTAATTTATCCATCCTCCCACCTTTCATTTTGGTTAACCATTAGTTTGTTTTATCAGTCTGTGAGTGTGTTTTTCTGTGGAAATATGTTCATTGGGAGCAATCTTAGGATAACACGTATAAATGATATCATAGGATATTTGTCATTCCCTTTTGACTTACGTAACGTACTATGATTATTTCTAGGCTCATGTGTAGTCCTGGAAACGGCATTGTTCATTTTTTTCCCGAGGCTACTATTCCATTCGGTACGTATACCACTTCTTCTTTGTCCATTTATCTGTTGATGGACATTTTGTTTGCTTGCATGGCTTGGCTATTGTAAATATTGCTGCAGGGCATGTTTGCCTGTCTGTGCCTTTCCCATTCTGGTCTTCTTAGGGTATAGGCCCATTAGGGGATCGGCCGCATGATATGGTAGCTCAATTTTTACCTTTTAAACGCAGCTCCGTTCTGTTCTCATGATTAGCTGTTACCAGTTTACATCCAACCAACAGCATAGTGGGTATGCATTTCTCCCCCAACCCGTCAGCATGCATTGTTTGTAGACTTTTTACGGATGGCATTTTGAATATTGGGTGGTGAAATCTTTTTGTAGTTTGGATTTGCATCCAACCAATAATTCCTGATATTGAGCTTTTATCCATGTTCTTCTTTTTTTAAAACAACCGAGTGAGTAACACTTACCTCTTCAAATTGTTTTCTTGAAAAATTTTCCGTGTTGTGAACTTTCTTGGCCATTACCTACCCCAGGACATGTTTTGAGGACACGTGTCATTTACGGCCCTACAATTACTGTGAATCTCAAGTGACCCTTAGCCCTGTGTTTAAAGCTGCTGTTGTGGGAAACGGCCACAAGGCGGCAGCATTTCTCCATTCCCAAGTCTGGTTACTAGGGCAGCAGAGCCTTCCTGAAAGTTGTGTTCCTAGGTTGTAAATTAGAATGGGATGTGCCAGGGAAAACCCCAATAACTTTATGTCTCATTAATTGTTGTTCGTGGTTCTAATTTTTTAAATTGGGGTAATGAGCAGAATAGTGTTTGTTCTGGGTGTGCACAATCAGGTTCAATTGAACATTATATATATCTACTCATGTACAGATCCTCTTCCCATGTAAATTACTATTATTTTTTTAAATAAATTTATTTTATTTATTTATTTATTTTTGGCTGAGTTGGATCTTCGTTGCTGCATGTGGGCTTTCTCCAGTTGCGGTGAGCGGGGGCTACTCTCCGTTGCGGTGCACCGGCTTCTCACTGCAGTGGCTTCTCTTGTTGCGGAGCACGGGCTCTAGGCGTGTGGGCTTCAGTAGTTGTGGCGCATGGGCTCAGTAGTTATGGCTCATGGGCTCCAGAGCGTAGGCTCATTAGTTGTGGTGCACGGGCTTAGTTGCTCTGCTGCATGTGGGACCTTCCCGAACCAGGGATCGAACCTGTGTCCCCTGCATTGGCAGGTGGATTCTTAACCACGGTGCCACCAGGCAAGCCCCCGTGTAAATTATTACAGAGCGTTCAGTAGACCTCCCTTGGTATATGGTCGGTCTTTTTGATACGTGTGTTTAATATGTATTTGCATACGTACGGTAACCCTAATCTTAATGTATCCATTCCTCCCACCTTTCCTTTTAGATAACCATAGTTTGTTTTCTAAGTCTGTGAGAGTCTTTCTCTGTGGAAATATGTTCATACATGTCAGTTGTTAGGTAACAGCTAGGAGTGATATCACAGGTTATTTGTCGGCTGCTTTCCGACTTACCTCATGTTCTGTGATTATCTCTAGGCTCATCTATGGTGCTGCAAAGAGCAGTGTTTCATCCTTTTCCATGGCGAATATTGCATTGTGTACATGGACCACTTCTTCTTTGTGCATTCATCTGTGGATGGACATTTTGGTTACTTCCAAGTCTTGGCAATGCTAAATATTGATGCAGTGCAGGATTGCCAGCCTGTGTCTTTTGGATTCTGGTCTTCTCAGGGATTAGGCCCAGCAGTGGGCCTACTAGATCATATGGTAGTTCAAATTTTTCCCTTTCAACGCACCTCCATTCTGTTCTCACTACTGGCTGTTACCAGTGTACATCCCACCAGCAACTAGAGGGTACACAGTTCTCTAAAACCCCTTCAGAATTTATTGTTTGTAGACTTTTTACTGATGGCATTTTGAGTGTTGGGTGGTGATACCTTTTTGTAGGTTGGATTTGCATGCGTCTAATAATTCCCGATATTGAGCTTTCATCTACGTTTTTTTTTTTTAAGTAAAACAGAGAAACTCACCTCTTCAAATTGTTTCCTTGAAAAATTTGCCATGTTCTGAATTCCTGTGGCCATTACCTGCACCAGGACATTTTTTGAGGGCAGGTGTCCTTTACAGCCCTGTAGTAATTGTGAATATCACATGACCATTAGTTCTGCATTTAAAGCTGCTGTTGCAGGAAACGGCCACAAGGGGGCAGCATTTCTATATTCCCAACTCTGGTTACTAGGGCAACACAGCCTTCCTGGAAGTCCTGTTTGTAGGTTGTAAAGTAGAGTGGAATGTGCCAGGACAAACCCCCAGAAACTATGTCTACTTATTTGTTGTTGATATTCTCAGTTTAATTTTCATTTTTCTCAGAGCAAATTTGATTGCAATGTTGTGTTTGTTCTAGGTGTACAGAATGTCTTTCATTGATTCATATATCTTTTCATGTTTGGATCCTGTTCCGTAGAGATTATTACAGAATGTTGTGTAGACCTCTCTTGGTATTCGGTATGTCTGATGATTATATATTTTATAAGTATTAGCATATGTCTGTTAAACCCAATATCCTCCGTTATACATTCCTCACACCTTTCCGTTTGGTTAAGCACAAGCTTGTTTTCTGAACACGTGAGTGTCCTTCTCTGTGGAAATAGGTTCATTCCTATCAATTTTTACATAAGACCTATACGTGATATCATAGGATATGTGTCTCTCGCTTTCTGACTTACTTCAAGGTGTGTGATTGTCTGTAGCCTCGTCTATGGTGCTGCAAACGGCATTGTTTCATTCTTTTCTGTGTCTAATATTGCATTGTGTACATGGACCACTTTTTCGTCCATTCATCTGATGATGGACATTTTTGTTGCTTCCATGTCTTGGCTATTGTAAATACTGCTGCAATACACGATGTTCCATCCTGTGTCTTTTTGATGCTGGCTTTCACAGGTGACAGGCCCAATAGCGGGCCTTCCGGATCATATGGGGACTCAATTTTTACCTTTCAACGCACTGCCATTCTGTTCCTATTATTGGCGGTGACCAGTTTACATCCCACTTAGACCGAGAGGTTACGCTATTCTCCACAACTTCTTCAACATCTATTGTTTGTTGACGTTTTGCTGATGGTCATTCTGACTGGTGTGAGGTGATACGTTTGTGTAGATTGGATTTGCATGCGTCTAATAATTCCTGATGTTTTGCGTGGATCAATGTCCTTTTCATTTTTTTTTAAGATTCAGCTAAACTTACAACTTCAAATTTCCTTCTTGAAAAATTTGCCGCGTTTGGATTTTTTTGGCCATTCCCTACCCCAGGACAGTTTTTGAGGGCATGAGTCATTTACAGCCCTGCAGTCCTTGTGAATATCAGTGACCATTAGCAGTGGATTTAAAGCTGCTGTTTGAGGAAACGGCCTTAAGGTGGCAGCATTTCTACGTTGCCAACTCTGCTTGCTAGGGAAACAGAACCTTGCTGCAAGTTGTGCTTTTAGGTTGCAGATTAGAGTGGAATGTGTCAGGACAAACCCCCATAAGTTTTAGCCTCCTTAATTCTTGTTTGTGTCTTTAAGTTTTCATTTTTATCAGAGCAAATTGGATTTTAAAATGTCTTTTGTTCTAGCTGCACAGAATCTTGTTCATGTACACATATACATATATCTATTGATCTTTGTGTCCTTTTCCATGTAGGTTATTGTAGAGTGTTGAATAGACCACTCTTGGTATTCCATAGGTCTTTGGGGATGATATATTTTATATGTATTAGTATATGTTTGTTAACCCCAATATCCTAATTTGTCCATTCCTCACACCTTTTCTTTGGCTTAACCATAAGTTTGTCTTCTCCATCTGAGATTGTCTTTCCCTATGGAAATATGTTCATTTTTATGAATTTTCAGATAACATAAGTGATATCGTAGAACATTTGTCTTTCGCAATCTGACTTACTTCACGTTGTGTGATTATCTCTAGGCTCATCCGTGGTGCTGCATATGCCATTCTTTTATTTTTTTTCGTGGCTAATATTCCATTCTGTACATATACCACTTCTTCTTTGTCCATTCATCTGTTTATGGAGCTTTTTTTTGCTTCCATGTCTTGGCTCTTTCAATATTGCTGCAGTGCACATTTGCCTGCCTCTGTCTTTCCGATTCTGGTGGTCTTAGGTTATAGGCCCAGAAGGTGCCCTGCCGCATCATACGGTAGCTCAATTTTTACCTTTTAAAGCAGCTGCATTCAGTTTTCATTAGTGCTGTTAGCACTTTACACCCCATCAGCAGCTAGAAGGTACACAGTTCCCTAAAACCTCTTCAGCATTTATAGTTTGTAGACTTTTTGCTGATGGTCATTTGACTGGTGTGAGCTGAAACCTTTGTGGACGTTGGATTTGCATGCAGCTAATAATTCCTTATACTGAGCTTTAGGCGTGTCTTTTTTTTCCTTTTCCTTTTTTTTTTAAAGAGTGAGTACAACTTCCCTCTCATATTGACTTCTTGAAAACTTTGTCATGTGTTGAAATTTCTTGCCTATTCCCTACCCCAGGACATTTTTTGAGGGCAGGTATCATTTACAGCCCCGCAGTCCTCGTGACTATTAAGCGACCATTAGCACTGTGTTTAAAGCTGCTGTTGTGGGAAACAGCCACAAGGCGGCAGCATTATTACGTTCTCAACTCTTGTTACTAGGGCAACAGAGTCTTCCTGGACGTCGTGTTCCTCGGTTGTAAATTAGAGTGGAATGTGCTGGGACAAGCCCCCAGAAGTTTATGTCTCCTTACTTATGTTCGTTTTTTAAATTTAATTTATATTTCTTATCGGAGGAAATTTGATTAGAGTGTTGTGATTGTCTGGCTGTACAGAATCTGGTCAATGATTCATACATATGTCTGTTCATCTTCGGATCCTGTTACCATGTATGTTATTACAGAATGTTGAGTAGACCTCCCTTGGTATTTGGTAGGTGTTTTGTCATGATATATTTTATATGTATTGGTGATTATATAATTCATATCGTTTATATGTTATATGTTTATATACATTTAACATACGTTAGTATATGTATGCTACCCCCATAATCCTAATTTATCCATCCTCCCACCTTTCATTTTGGTTAACCATTAGTTTGTTTTATCAGTCTGTGAGTGTGTTTTTCTGTGGAAATATGTTCATTGGGAGCAATCTTAGGATAACACGTATAAATGATATCATAGGATATTTGTCATTCCCTTTTGACTTACGTAACGTACTATGATTATTTCTAGGCTCATGTGTAGTCCTGAAAACGGCATTGTTCATTTTTTTCCCGAGGCTACTATTCCATTCGGTACGTATACCACTTCTTCTTTGTCCATTTATCTGTTGATGGACATTTTGTTTGCTTGCATGGCTTGGCTATTGTAAATATTGCTGCAGGGCATGTTTGCCTGTCTGTGCCTTTCCCATTCTGGTCTTCTTAGGGTATAGGCCCATTAGGGGATCGGCCGCATGATATGGTAGCTCAATTTTTACCTTTTAAACGCAGCTCCGTTCTGTTCTCATGATTAGCTGTTACCAGTTTACATCCAACCAACAGCATAGTGGGTATGCATTTCTCCCCCAACCCGTCAGCATGCATTGTTTGTAGACTTTTTACGGATGGCATTTTGAATATTGGGTGGTGAAATCTTTTTGTAGTTTGGATTTGCATCCAACCAATAATTCCTGATATTGAGCTTTTATCCATGTTCTTCTTTTTTTAAAACAACCGAGTGAGTAACACTTACCTCTTCAAATTGTTTTCTTGAAAAATTTTCCGTGTTGTGAACTTTCTTGGCCATTACCTACCCCAGGACATGTTTTGAGGACACGTGTCATTTACGGCCCTACAATTACTGTGAATCTCAAGTGACCCTTAGCCCTGTGTTTAAAGCTGCTGTTGTGGGAAACGGCCACAAGGCGGCAGCATTTCTCCATTCCCAAGTCTGGTTACTAGGGCAGCAGAGCCTTCCTGAAAGTTGTGTTCCTAGGTTGTAAATTAGAATGGGATGTGCCAGGGAAAACCCCAATAACTTTATGTCTCATTAATTGTTGTTCGTGGTTCTAATTTTTTAAATTGGGGTAATGAGCAGAATAGTGTTTGTTCTGGGTGTGCACAATCAGGTTCAATTGAACATTATATATATCTACTCATGTACAGATCCTCTTCCCATGTAAATTACTATTATTTTTTTAAATAAATTTATTTTATTTATTTATTTATTTTTGGCTGAGTTGGATCTTCGTTGCTGCATGTGGGCTTTCTCCAGTTGCGGTGAGCGGGGGCTACTCTCCGTTGCGGTGCACCGGCTTCTCACTGCAGTGGCTTCTCTTGTTGCGGAGCACGGGCTCTAGGCGTGTGGGCTTCAGTAGTTGTGGCGCATGGGCTCAGTAGTTATGGCTCATGGGCTCCAGAGCGTAGGCTCATTAGTTGTGGTGCACGGGCTTAGTTGCTCTGCTGCATGTGGGACCTTCCCGAACCAGGGATCGAACCTGTGTCCCCTGCATTGGCAGGTGGATTCTTAACCACGGTGCCACCAGGCAAGCCCCCGTGTAAATTATTACAGAGCGTTCAGTAGACCTCCCTTGGTATATGGTCGGTCTTTTTGATACGTGTGTTTAATATGTATTTGCATACGTACGGTAACCCTAATCTTAATGTATCCATTCCTCCCACCTTTCCTTTTAGATAACCATAGTTTGTTTTCTAAGTCTGTGAGAGTCTTTCTCTGTGGAAATATGTTCATACGTGTCAGTTGTTAGGTAACAGCTAGGAGTGATATCACAGGTTATTTGTCGGCTGCTTTCCGACTTACCTCATGTTCTGTGATTATCTCTAGGCTCATCTATGGTGCTGCAAAGAGCAGTGTTTCATCCTTTTCCATGGCGAATATTGCATTGTGTACATGGACCACTTCTTCTTTGTGCATTCATCTGTGGATGGACATTTTGGTTACTTCCAAGTCTTGGCAATGCTAAATATTGATGCAGTGCAGGATTGCCAGCCTGTGTCTTTTGGATTCTGGTCTTCTCAGGGATTAGGCCCAGCAGTGGGCCTACTAGATCATATGGTAGTTCAAATTTTTCCCTTTCAACGCACCTCCATTCTGTTCTCACTACTGGCTGTTACCAGTGTACATCCCACCAGCAACTAGAGGGTACACAGTTCTCTAAAACCCCTTCAGAATTTATTGTTTGTAGACTTTTTACTGATGGCATTTTGAGTGTTGGGTGGTGATACCTTTTTGTAGGTTGGATTTGCATGCGTCTAATAATTCCCGATATTGAGCTTTCATCTACGTTTTTTTTTTTTTAAGTAAAACAGAGAAACTCACCTCTTCAAATTGTTTCCTTGAAAAATTTGCCATGTTCTGAATTCCTGTGGCCATTACCTGCACCAGGACATTTTTTGAGGGCAGGTGTCCTTTACAGCCCTGTAGTAATTGTGAATATCACATGACCATTAGTTCTGCATTTAAAGCTGCTGTTGCAGGAAACGGCCACAAGGGGGCAGCATTTCTATATTCCCAACTCTGGTTACTAGGGCAACACAGCCTTCCTGGAAGTCCTGTTTGTAGGTTGTAAAGTAGAGTGGAATGTGCCAGGACAAACCCCCAGAAACTATGTCTACTTATTTGTTGTTGATATTCTCAGTTTAATTTTCATTTTTCTCAGAGCAAATTTGATTGCAATGTTGTGTTTGTTCTAGGTGTACAGAATGTCTTTCATTGATTCATATATCTTTTCATGTTTGGATCCTGTTCCGTAGAGATTATTACAGAATGTTGTGTAGACCTCTCTTGGTATTCGGTATGTCTGATGATTATATATTTTATAAGTATTAGCATATGTCTGTTAAACCCAATATCCTCCGTTATACATTCCTCACACCTTTCCGTTTGGTTAAGCACAAGCTTGTTTTCTGAACACGTGAGTGTCCTTCTCTGTGGAAATAGGTTCATTCCTATCAATTTTTACATAAGACCTATACGTGATATCATAGGATATGTGTCTCTCGCTTTCTGACTTACTTCAAGGTGTGTGATTGTCTGTAGCCTCGTCTATGGTGCTGCAAACGGCATTGTTTCATTCTTTTCTGTGTCTAATATTGCATTGTGTACATGGACCACTTTTTCGTCCATTCATCTGATGATGGACATTTTTGTTGCTTCCATGTCTTGGCTATTGTAAATACTGCTGCAATACACGATGTTCCATCCTGTGTCTTTTTGATGCTGGCTTTCACAGGTGACAGGCCCAATAGCGGGCCTTCCGGATCATATGGGGACTCAATTTTTACCTTTCAACGCACTGCCATTCTGTTCCTATTATTGGCGGTGACCAGTTTACATCCCACTTAGACCGAGAGGTTACGCTATTCTCCACAACTTCTTCAACATCTATTGTTTGTTGACGTTTTGCTGATGGTCATTCTGACTGGTGTGAGGTGATACGTTTGTGTAGATTGGATTTGCATGCGTCTAATAATTCCTGATGTTTTGCGTGGATCAATGTCCTTTTCATTTTTTTTTAAGATTCAGCTAAACTTACAACTTCAAATTTCCTTCTTGAAAAATTTGCCGCGTTTGGATTTTTTTGGCCATTCCCTACCCCAGGACAGTTTTTGAGGGCATGAGTCATTTACAGCCCTGCAGTCCTTGTGAATATCAGTGACCATTAGCAGTGGATTTAAAGCTGCTGTTTGAGGAAACGGCCTTAAGGTGGCAGCATTTCTACGTTGCCAACTCTGCTTGCTAGGGAAACAGAACCTTGCTGCAAGTTGTGCTTTTAGGTTGCAGATTAGAGTGGAATGTGTCAGGACAAACCCCCATAAGTTTTAGCCTCCTTAATTCTTGTTTGTGTCTTTAAGTTTTCATTTTTATCAGAGCAAATTGGATTTTAAAATGTCTTTTGTTCTAGCTGCACAGAATCTTGTTCATGTACACATATACATATATCTATTGATCTTTGTGTCCTTTTCCATGTAGGTTATTGTAGAGTGTTGAATAGACCACTCTTGGTATTCCATAGGTCTTTGGGGATGATATATTTTATATGTATTAGTATATGTTTGTTAACCCCAATATCCTAATTTGTCCATTCCTCACACCTTTTCTTTGGCTTAACCATAAGTTTGTCTTCTCCATCTGAGATTGTCTTTCCCTATGGAAATATGTTCATTTTTATGAATTTTCAGATAACATAAGTGATATCGTAGAACATTTGTCTTTCGCAATCTGACTTACTTCACGTTGTGTGATTATCTCTAGGCTCATCCGTGGTGCTGCATATGCCATTCTTTTATTTTTTTTCGTGGCTAATATTCCATTCTGTACATATACCACTTCTTCTTTGTCCATTCATCTGTTTATGGAGCTTTTTTTTGCTTCCATGTCTTGGCTCTTTCAATATTGCTGCAGTGCACATTTGCCTGCCTCTGTCTTTCCGATTCTGGTGGTCTTAGGTTATAGGCCCAGAAGGTGCCCTGCCGCATCATACGGTAGCTCAATTTTTACCTTTTAAAGCAGCTGCATTCAGTTTTCATTAGTGCTGTTAGCACTTTACACCCCATCAGCAGCTAGAAGGTACACAGTTCCCTAAAACCTCTTCAGCATTTATAGTTTGTAGACTTTTTGCTGATGGTCATTTGACTGGTGTGAGCTGAAACCTTTGTGGACGTTGGATTTGCATGCAGCTAATAATTCCTTATACTGAGCTTTAGGCGTGTCTTTTTTTTCCTTTTCCTTTTTTTTTTAAAGAGTGAGTACAACTTCCCTCTCATATTGACTTCTTGAAAACTTTGTCATGTGTTGAAATTTCTTGCCTATTCCCTACCCCAGGACATTTTTTGAGGGCAGGTATCATTTACAGCCCCGCAGTCCTCGTGACTATTAAGCGACCATTAGCACTGTGTTTAAAGCTGCTGTTGTGGGAAACAGCCACAAGGCGGCAGCATTATTACGTTCTCAACTCTTGTTACTAGGGCAACAGAGTCTTCCTGGACGTCGTGTTCCTCGGTTGTAAATTAGAGTGGAATGTGCTGGGACAAGCCCCCAGAAGTTTATGTCTCCTTACTTATGTTCGTTTTTTAAATTTAATTTATATTTCTTATCGGAGGAAATTTGATTAGAGTGTTGTGATTGTCTGGCTGTACAGAATCTGGTCAATGATTCATACATATGTCTGTTCATCTTCGGATCCTGTTACCATGTATGTTATTACAGAATGTTGAGTAGACCTCCCTTGGTATTTGGTAGGTGTTTTGTCATGATATATTTTATATGTATTGGTGATTATATAATTCATATCGTTTATATGTTATATGTTTATATACATTTAACATACGTTAGTATATGTATGCTACCCCCATAATCCTAATTTATCCATCCTCCCACCTTTCATTTTGGTTAACCATTAGTTTGTTTTATCAGTCTGTGAGTGTGTTTTTCTGTGGAAATATGTTCATTGGGAGCAATCTTAGGATAACACGTATAAATGATATCATAGGATATTTGTCATTCCCTTTTGACTTACGTAACGTACTATGATTATTTCTAGGCTCATGTGTAGTCCTGAAAACGGCATTGTTCATTTTTTTCCCGAGGCTACTATTCCATTCGGTACGTATACCACTTCTTCTTTGTCCATTTATCTGTTGATGGACATTTTGTTTGCTTGCATGGCTTGGCTATTGTAAATATTGCTGCAGGGCATGTTTGCCTGTCTGTGCCTTTCCCATTCTGGTCTTCTTAGGGTATAGGCCCATTAGGGGATCGGCCGCATGATATGGTAGCTCAATTTTTACCTTTTAAACGCAGCTCCGTTCTGTTCTCATGATTAGCTGTTACCAGTTTACATCCAACCAACAGCATAGTGGGTATGCATTTCTCCCCCAACCCGTCAGCATGCATTGTTTGTAGACTTTTTACGGATGGCATTTTGAATATTGGGTGGTGAAATCTTTTTGTAGTTTGGATTTGCATCCAACCAATAATTCCTGATATTGAGCTTTTATCCATGTTCTTCTTTTTTTAAAACAACCGAGTGAGTAACACTTACCTCTTCAAATTGTTTTCTTGAAAAATTTTCCGTGTTGTGAACTTTCTTGGCCATTACCTACCCCAGGACATGTTTTGAGGACACGTGTCATTTACGGCCCTACAATTACTGTGAATCTCAAGTGACCCTTAGCCCTGTGTTTAAAGCTGCTGTTGTGGGAAACGGCCACAAGGCGGCAGCATTTCTCCATTCCCAAGTCTGGTTACTAGGGCAGCAGAGCCTTCCTGAAAGTTGTGTTCCTAGGTTGTAAATTAGAATGGGATGTGCCAGGGAAAACCCCAATAACTTTATGTCTCATTAATTGTTGTTCGTGGTTCTAATTTTTTAAATTGGGGTAATGAGCAGAATAGTGTTTGTTCTGGGTGTGCACAATCAGGTTCAATTGAACATTATATATATCTACTCATGTACAGATCCTCTTCCCATGTAAATTACTATTATTTTTTTAAATAAATTTATTTTATTTATTTATTTATTTTTGGCTGAGTTGGATCTTCGTTGCTGCATGTGGGCTTTCTCCAGTTGCGGTGAGCGGGGGCTACTCTCCGTTGCGGTGCACCGGCTTCTCACTGCAGTGGCTTCTCTTGTTGCGGAGCACGGGCTCTAGGCGTGTGGGCTTCAGTAGTTGTGGCGCATGGGCTCAGTAGTTATGGCTCATGGGCTCCAGAGCGTAGGCTCATTAGTTGTGGTGCACGGGCTTAGTTGCTCTGCTGCATGTGGGACCTTCCCGAACCAGGGATCGAACCTGTGTCCCCTGCATTGGCAGGTGGATTCTTAACCACGGTGCCACCAGGCAAGCCCCCGTGTAAATTATTACAGAGCGTTCAGTAGACCTCCCTTGGTATATGGTCGGTCTTTTTGATACGTGTGTTTAATATGTATTTGCATACGTACGGTAACCCTAATCTTAATGTATCCATTCCTCCCACCTTTCCTTTTAGATAACCATAGTTTGTTTTCTAAGTCTGTGAGAGTCTTTCTCTGTGGAAATATGTTCATACGTGTCAGTTGTTAGGTAACAGCTAGGAGTGATATCACAGGTTATTTGTCGGCTGCTTTCCGACTTACCTCATGTTCTGTGATTATCTCTAGGCTCATCTATGGTGCTGCAAAGAGCAGTGTTTCATCCTTTTCCATGGCGAATATTGCATTGTGTACATGGACCACTTCTTCTTTGTGCATTCATCTGTGGATGGACATTTTGGTTACTTCCAAGTCTTGGCAATGCTAAATATTGATGCAGTGCAGGATTGCCAGCCTGTGTCTTTTGGATTCTGGTCTTCTCAGGGATTAGGCCCAGCAGTGGGCCTACTAGATCATATGGTAGTTCAAATTTTTCCCTTTCAACGCACCTCCATTCTGTTCTCACTACTGGCTGTTACCAGTGTACATCCCACCAGCAACTAGAGGGTACACAGTTCTCTAAAACCCCTTCAGAATTTATTGTTTGTAGACTTTTTACTGATGGCATTTTGAGTGTTGGGTGGTGATACCTTTTTGTAGGTTGGATTTGCATGCGTCTAATAATTCCCGATATTGAGCTTTCATCTACGTTTTTTTTTTTTTAAGTAAAACAGAGAAACTCACCTCTTCAAATTGTTTCCTTGAAAAATTTGCCATGTTCTGAATTCCTGTGGCCATTACCTGCACCAGGACATTTTTTGAGGGCAGGTGTCCTTTACAGCCCTGTAGTAATTGTGAATATCACATGACCATTAGTTCTGCATTTAAAGCTGCTGTTGCAGGAAACGGCCACAAGGGGGCAGCATTTCTATATTCCCAACTCTGGTTACTAGGGCAACACAGCCTTCCTGGAAGTCCTGTTTGTAGGTTGTAAAGTAGAGTGGAATGTGCCAGGACAAACCCCCAGAAACTATGTCTACTTATTTGTTGTTGATATTCTCAGTTTAATTTTCATTTTTCTCAGAGCAAATTTGATTGCAATGTTGTGTTTGTTCTAGGTGTACAGAATGTCTTTCATTGATTCATATATCTTTTCATGTTTGGATCCTGTTCCGTAGAGATTATTACAGAATGTTGTGTAGACCTCTCTTGGTATTCGGTATGTCTGATGATTATATATTTTATAAGTATTAGCATATGTCTGTTAAACCCAATATCCTCCGTTATACATTCCTCACACCTTTCCGTTTGGTTAAGCACAAGCTTGTTTTCTGAACACGTGAGTGTCCTTCTCTGTGGAAATAGGTTCATTCCTATCAATTTTTACATAAGACCTATACGTGATATCATAGGATATGTGTCTCTCGCTTTCTGACTTACTTCAAGGTGTGTGATTGTCTGTAGCCTCGTCTATGGTGCTGCAAACGGCATTGTTTCATTCTTTTCTGTGTCTAATATTGCATTGTGTACATGGACCACTTTTTCGTCCATTCATCTGATGATGGACATTTTTGTTGCTTCCATGTCTTGGCTATTGTAAATACTGCTGCAATACACGATGTTCCATCCTGTGTCTTTTTGATGCTGGCTTTCACAGGTGACAGGCCCAATAGCGGGCCTTCCGGATCATATGGGGACTCAATTTTTACCTTTCAACGCACTGCCATTCTGTTCCTATTATTGGCGGTGACCAGTTTACATCCCACTTAGACCGAGAGGTTACGCTATTCTCCACAACTTCTTCAACATCTATTGTTTGTTGACGTTTTGCTGATGGTCATTCTGACTGGTGTGAGGTGATACATTTGTGTAGATTGGATTTGCATGCGTCTAATAATTCCTGATGTTTTGCGTGGATCAATGTCCTTTTCATTTTTTTTTAAGATTCAGCTAAACTTACAACTTCAAATTTCCTTCTTGAAAAATTTGCCGCGTTTGGATTTTTTTGGCCATTCCCTACCCCAGGACAGTTTTTGAGGGCATGAGTCATTTACAGCCCTGCAGTCCTTGTGAATATCAGTGACCATTAGCAGTGGATTTAAAGCTGCTGTTTGAGGAAACGGCCTTAAGGTGGCAGCATTTCTACGTTGCCAACTCTGCTTGCTAGGGAAACAGAACCTTGCTGCAAGTTGTGCTTTTAGGTTGCAGATTAGAGTGGAATGTGTCAGGACAAACCCCCATAAGTTTTAGCCTCCTTAATTCTTGTTTGTGTCTTTAAGTTTTCATTTTTATCAGAGCAAATTGGATTTTAAAATGTCTTTTGTTCTAGCTGCACAGAATCTTGTTCATGTACACATATACATATATCTATTGATCTTTGTGTCCTTTTCCATGTAGGTTATTGTAGAGTGTTGAATAGACCACTCTTGGTATTCCATAGGTCTTTGGGGATGATATATTTTATATGTATTAGTATATGTTTGTTAACCCCAATATCCTAATTTGTCCATTCCTCACACCTTTTCTTTGGCTTAACCATAAGTTTGTCTTCTCCATCTGAGATTGTCTTTCCCTATGGAAATATGTTCATTTTTATGAATTTTCAGATAACATAAGTGATATCGTAGAACATTTGTCTTTCGCAATCTGACTTACTTCACGTTGTGTGATTATCTCTAGGCTCATCCGTGGTGCTGCATATGCCATTCTTTTATTTTTTTTCGTGGCTAATATTCCATTCTGTACATATACCACTTCTTCTTTGTCCATTCATCTGTTTATGGAGCTTTTTTTTGCTTCCATGTCTTGGCTCTTTCAATATTGCTGCAGTGCACATTTGCCTGCCTCTGTCTTTCCGATTCTGGTGGTCTTAGGTTATAGGCCCAGAAGGTGCCCTGCCGCATCATACGGTAGCTCAATTTTTACCTTTTAAAGCAGCTGCATTCAGTTTTCATTAGTGCTGTTAGCACTTTACACCCCATCAGCAGCTAGAAGGTACACAGTTCCCTAAAACCTCTTCAGCATTTATAGTTTGTAGACTTTTTGCTGATGGTCATTTGACTGGTGTGAGCTGAAACCTTTGTGGACGTTGGATTTGCATGCAGCTAATAATTCCTTATACTGAGCTTTAGGCGTGTCTTTTTTTTCCTTTTCCTTTTTTTTTTAAAGAGTGAGTACAACTTCCCTCTCATATTGACTTCTTGAAAACTTTGTCATGTGTTGAAATTTCTTGCCTATTCCCTACCCCAGGACATTTTTTGAGGGCAGGTATCATTTACAGCCCCGCAGTCCTCGTGACTATTAAGCGACCATTAGCACTGTGTTTAAAGCTGCTGTTGTGGGAAACAGCCACAAGGCGGCAGCATTATTACGTTCTCAACTCTTGTTACTAGGGCAACAGAGTCTTCCTGGACGTCGTGTTCCTCGGTTGTAAATTAGAGTGGAATGTGCTGGGACAAGCCCCCAGAAGTTTATGTCTCCTTACTTATGTTCGTTTTTTAAATTTAATTTATATTTCTTATCGGAGGAAATTTGATTAGAGTGTTGTGATTGTCTGGCTGTACAGAATCTGGTCAATGATTCATACATATGTCTGTTCATCTTCGGATCCTGTTACCATGTATGTTATTACAGAATGTTGAGTAGACCTCCCTTGGTATTTGGTAGGTGTTTTGTCATGATATATTTTATATGTATTGGTGATTATATAATTCATATCGTTTATATGTTATATGCTTATATACATTTAACATACGTTAGTATATGTATGCTACCCCCATAATCCTAATTTATCCATCCTCCCACCTTTCATTTTGGTTAACCATTAGTTTGTTTTATCAGTCTGTGAGTGTGTTTTTCTGTGGAAATATGTTCATTGGGAGCAATCTTAGGATAACACGTATAAATGATATCATAGGATATTTGTCATTCCCTTTTGACTTACGTAACGTACTATGATTATTTCTAGGCTCATGTGTAGTCCTGAAAACGGCATTGTTCATTTTTTTCCCGAGGCTACTATTCCATTCGGTACGTATACCACTTCTTCTTTGTCCATTTATCTGTTGATGGACATTTTGTTTGCTTGCATGGCTTGGCTATTGTAAATATTGCTGCAGGGCATGTTTGCCTGTCTGTGCCTTTCCCATTCTGGTCTTCTTAGGGTATAGGCCCATTAGGGGATCGGCCGCATGATATGGTAGCTCAATTTTTACCTTTTAAACGCAGCTCCGTTCTGTTCTCATGATTAGCTGTTACCAGTTTACATCCAACCAACAGCATAGTGGGTATGCATTTCTCCCCCAACCCGTCAGCATGCATTGTTTGTAGACTTTTTACGGATGGCATTTTGAATATTGGGTGGTGAAATCTTTTTGTAGTTTGGATTTGCATCCAACCAATAATTCCTGATATTGAGCTTTTATCCATGTTCTTCTTTTTTTAAAACAACCGAGTGAGTAACACTTACCTCTTCAAATTGTTTTCTTGAAAAATTTTCCGTGTTGTGAACTTTCTTGGCCATTACCTACCCCAGGACATGTTTTGAGGACACGTGTCATTTACGGCCCTACAATTACTGTGAATCTCAAGTGACCCTTAGCCCTGTGTTTAAAGCTGCTGTTGTGGGAAACGGCCACAAGGCGGCAGCATTTCTCCATTCCCAAGTCTGGTTACTAGGGCAGCAGAGCCTTCCTGAAAGTTGTGTTCCTAGGTTGTAAATTAGAATGGGATGTGCCAGGGAAAACCCCAATAACTTTATGTCTCATTAATTGTTGTTCGTGGTTCTAATTTTTTAAATTGGGGTAATGAGCAGAATAGTGTTTGTTCTGGGTGTGCACAATCAGGTTCAATTGAACATTATATATATCTACTCATGTACAGATCCTCTTCCCATGTAAATTACTATTATTTTTTTAAATAAATTTATTTTATTTATTTATTTATTTTTGGCTGAGTTGGATCTTCGTTGCTGCATGTGGGCTTTCTCCAGTTGCGGTGAGCGGGGGCTACTCTCCGTTGCGGTGCACCGGCTTCTCACTGCAGTGGCTTCTCTTGTTGCGGAGCACGGGCTCTAGGCGTGTGGGCTTCAGTAGTTGTGGCGCATGGGCTCAGTAGTTATGGCTCATGGGCTCCAGAGCGTAGGCTCATTAGTTGTGGTGCACGGGCTTAGTTGCTCTGCTGCATGTGGGACCTTCCCGAACCAGGGATCGAACCTGTGTCCCCTGCATTGGCAGGTGGATTCTTAACCACGGTGCCACCAGGCAAGCCCCCGTGTAAATTATTACAGAGCGTTCAGTAGACCTCCCTTGGTATATGGTCGGTCTTTTTGATACGTGTGTTTAATATGTATTTGCATACGTACGGTAACCCTAATCTTAATGTATCCATTCCTCCCACCTTTCCTTTTAGATAACCATAGTTTGTTTTCTAAGTCTGTGAGAGTCTTTCTCTGTGGAAATATGTTCATACGTGTCAGTTGTTAGGTAACAGCTAGGAGTGATATCACAGGTTATTTGTCGGCTGCTTTCCGACTTACCTCATGTTCTGTGATTATCTCTAGGCTCATCTATGGTGCTGCAAAGAGCAGTGTTTCATCCTTTTCCATGGCGAATATTGCATTGTGTACATGGACCACTTCTTCTTTGTGCATTCATCTGTGGATGGACATTTTGGTTACTTCCAAGTCTTGGCAATGCTAAATATTGATGCAGTGCAGGATTGCCAGCCTGTGTCTTTTGGATTCTGGTCTTCTCAGGGATTAGGCCCAGCAGTGGGCCTACTAGATCATATGGTAGTTCAAATTTTTCCCTTTCAACGCACCTCCATTCTGTTCTCACTACTGGCTGTTACCAGTGTACATCCCACCAGCAACTAGAGGGTACACAGTTCTCTAAAACCCCTTCAGAATTTATTGTTTGTAGACTTTTTACTGATGGCATTTTGAGTGTTGGGTGGTGATACCTTTTTGTAGGTTGGATTTGCATGCGTCTAATAATTCCCGATATTGAGCTTTCATCTACGTTTTTTTTTTTTTAAGTAAAACAGAGAAACTCACCTCTTCAAATTGTTTCCTTGAAAAATTTGCCATGTTCTGAATTCCTGTGGCCATTACCTGCACCAGGACATTTTTTGAGGGCAGGTGTCCTTTACAGCCCTGTAGTAATTGTGAATATCACATGACCATTAGTTCTGCATTTAAAGCTGCTGTTGCAGGAAACGGCCACAAGGGGGCAGCATTTCTATATTCCCAACTCTGGTTACTAGGGCAACACAGCCTTCCTGGAAGTCCTGTTTGTAGGTTGTAAAGTAGAGTGGAATGTGCCAGGACAAACCCCCAGAAACTATGTCTACTTATTTGTTGTTGATATTCTCAGTTTAATTTTCATTTTTCTCAGAGCAAATTTGATTGCAATGTTGTGTTTGTTCTAGGTGTACAGAATGTCTTTCATTGATTCATATATCTTTTCATGTTTGGATCCTGTTCCGTAGAGATTATTACAGAATGTTGTGTAGACCTCTCTTGGTATTCGGTATGTCTGATGATTATATATTTTATAAGTATTAGCATATGTCTGTTAAACCCAATATCCTCCGTTATACATTCCTCACACCTTTCCGTTTGGTTAAGCACAAGCTTGTTTTCTGAACACGTGAGTGTCCTTCTCTGTGGAAATAGGTTCATTCCTATCAATTTTTACATAAGACCTATACGTGATATCATAGGATATGTGTCTCTCGCTTTCTGACTTACTTCAAGGTGTGTGATTGTCTGTAGCCTCGTCTATGGTGCTGCAAACGGCATTGTCTCATTCTTTTCTGTGTCTAATATTGCATTGTGTACATGGACCACTTTTTCGTCCATTCATCTGATGATGGACATTTTTGTTGCTTCCATGTCTTGGCTATTGTAAATACTGCTGCAATACACGATGTTCCATCCTGTGTCTTTTTGATGCTGGCTTTCACAGGTGACAGGCCCAATAGCGGGCCTTCCGGATCATATGGGGACTCAATTTTTACCTTTCAACGCACTGCCATTCTGTTCCTATTATTGGCGGTGACCAGTTTACATCCCACTTAGACCGAGAGGTTACGCTATTCTCCACAACTTCTTCAACATCTATTGTTTGTTGACGTTTTGCTGATGGTCATTCTGACTGGTGTGAGGTGATACGTTTGTGTAGATTGGATTTGCATGCGTCTAATAATTCCTGATGTTTTGCGTGGATCAATGTCCTTTTCATTTTTTTTTAAGATTCAGCTAAACTTACAACTTCAAATTTCCTTCTTGAAAAATTTGCCGCGTTTGGATTTTTTTGGCCATTCCCTACCCCAGGACAGTTTTTGAGGGCATGAGTCATTTACAGCCCTGCAGTCCTTGTGAATATCAGTGACCATTAGCAGTGGATTTAAAGCTGCTGTTTGAGGAAACGGCCTTAAGGTGGCAGCATTTCTACGTTGCCAACTCTGCTTGCTAGGGAAACAGAACCTTGCTGCAAGTTGTGCTTTTAGGTTGCAGATTAGAGTGGAATGTGTCAGGACAAACCCCCATAAGTTTTAGCCTCCTTAATTCTTGTTTGTGTCTTTAAGTTTTCATTTTTATCAGAGCAAATTGGATTTTAAAATGTCTTTTGTTCTAGCTGCACAGAATCTTGTTCATGTACACATATACATATATCTATTGATCTTTGTGTCCTTTTCCATGTAGGTTATTGTAGAGTGTTGAATAGACCACTCTTGGTATTCCATAGGTCTTTGGGGATGATATATTTTATATGTATTAGTATATGTTTGTTAACCCCAATATCCTAATTTGTCCATTCCTCACACCTTTTCTTTGGCTTAACCATAAGTTTGTCTTCTCCATCTGAGATTGTCTTTCCCTATGGAAATATGTTCATTTTTATGAATTTTCAGATAACATAAGTGATATCGTAGAACATTTGTCTTTCGCAATCTGACTTACTTCACGTTGTGTGATTATCTCTAGGCTCATCCGTGGTGCTGCATATGCCATTCTTTTATTTTTTTTCGTGGCTAATATTCCATTCTGTACATATACCACTTCTTCTTTGTCCATTCATCTGTTTATGGAGCTTTTTTTTGCTTCCATGTCTTGGCTCTTTCAATATTGCTGCAGTGCACATTTGCCTGCCTCTGTCTTTCCGATTCTGGTGGTCTTAGGTTATAGGCCCAGAAGGTGCCCTGCCGCATCATACGGTAGCTCAATTTTTACCTTTTAAAGCAGCTGCATTCAGTTTTCATTAGTGCTGTTAGCACTTTACACCCCATCAGCAGCTAGAAGGTACACAGTTCCCTAAAACCTCTTCAGCATTTATAGTTTGTAGACTTTTTGCTGATGGTCATTTGACTGGTGTGAGCTGAAACCTTTGTGGACGTTGGATTTGCATGCAGCTAATAATTCCTTATACTGAGCTTTAGGCGTGTCTTTTTTTTCCTTTTCCTTTTTTTTTTAAAGAGTGAGTACAACTTCCCTCTCATATTGACTTCTTGAAAACTTTGTCATGTGTTGAAATTTCTTGCCTATTCCCTACCCCAGGACATTTTTTGAGGGCAGGTATCATTTACAGCCCCGCAGTCCTCGTGACTATTAAGCGACCATTAGCACTGTGTTTAAAGCTGCTGTTGTGGGAAACAGCCACAAGGCGGCAGCATTATTACGTTCTCAACTCTTGTTACTAGGGCAACAGAGTCTTCCTGGACGTCGTGTTCCTCGGTTGTAAATTAGAGTGGAATGTGCTGGGACAAGCCCCCAGAAGTTTATGTCTCCTTACTTATGTTCGTTTTTTAAATTTAATTTATATTTCTTATCGGAGGAAATTTGATTAGAGTGTTGTGATTGTCTGGCTGTACAGAATCTGGTCAATGATTCATACATATGTCTGTTCATCTTCGGATCCTGTTACCATGTATGTTATTACAGAATGTTGAGTAGACCTCCCTTGGTATTTGGTAGGTGTTTTGTCATGATATATTTTATATGTATTGGTGATTATATAATTCATATCGTTTATATGTTATATGCTTATATACATTTAACATACGTTAGTATATGTATGCTACCCCCATAATCCTAATTTATCCATCCTCCCACCTTTCATTTTGGTTAACCATTAGTTTGTTTTATCAGTCTGTGAGTGTGTTTTTCTGTGGAAATATGTTCATTGGGAGCAATCTTAGGATAACACGTATAAATGATATCATAGGATATTTGTCATTCCCTTTTGACTTACGTAACGTACTATGATTATTTCTAGGCTCATGTGTAGTCCTGCAAACGGCATTGTTCATTTTTTTCCCGAGGCTACTATTCCATTCGGTACGTATACCACTTCTTCTTTGTCCATTTATCTGTTGATGGACATTTTGTTTGCTTGCATGGCTTGGCTATTGTAAATATTGCTGCAGGGCATGTTTGCCTGTCTGTGCCTTTCCCATTCTGGTCTTCTTAGGGTATAGGCCCATTAGGGGATCGGCCGCATGATATGGTAGCTCAATTTTTACCTTTTAAACGCAGCTCCGTTCTGTTCTCATGATTAGCTGTTACCAGTTTACATCCAACCAACAGCATAGTGGGTATGCATTTCTCCCCCAACCCGTCAGCATGCATTGTTTGTAGACTTTTTACGGATGGCATTTTGAATATTGGGTGGTGAAATCTTTTTGTAGTTTGGATTTGCATCCAACCAATAATTCCTGATATTGAGCTTTTATCCATGTTCTTCTTTTTTTAAAACAACCGAGTGAGTAACACTTACCTCTTCAAATTGTTTTCTTGAAAAATTTTCCGTGTTGTGAACTTTCTTGGCCATTACCTACCCCAGGACATGTTTTGAGGACACGTGTCATTTACGGCCCTACAATTACTGTGAATCTCAAGTGACCCTTAGCCCTGTGTTTAAAGCTGCTGTTGTGGGAAACGGCCACAAGGCGGCAGCATTTCTCCATTCCCAAGTCTGGTTACTAGGGCAGCAGAGCCTTCCTGAAAGTTGTGTTCCTAGGTTGTAAATTAGAATGGGATGTGCCAGGGAAAACCCCAATAACTTTATGTCTCATTAATTGTTGTTCGTGGTTCTAATTTTTTAAATTGGGGTAATGAGCAGAATAGTGTTTGTTCTGGGTGTGCACAATCAGGTTCAATTGAACATTATATATATCTACTCATGTACAGATCCTCTTCCCATGTAAATTACTATTATTTTTTTAAATAAATTTATTTTATTTATTTATTTATTTTTGGCTGAGTTGGATCTTCGTTGCTGCATGTGGGCTTTCTCCAGTTGCGGTGAGCGGGGGCTACTCTCCGTTGCGGTGCACCGGCTTCTCACTGCAGTGGCTTCTCTTGTTGCGGAGCACGGGCTCTAGGCGTGTGGGCTTCAGTAGTTGTGGCGCATGGGCTCAGTAGTTATGGCTCATGGGCTCCAGAGCGTAGGCTCATTAGTTGTGGTGCACGGGCTTAGTTGCTCTGCTGCATGTGGGACCTTCCCGAACCAGGGATCGAACCTGTGTCCCCTGCATTGGCAGGTGGATTCTTAACCACGGTGCCACCAGGCAAGCCCCCGTGTAAATTATTACAGAGCGTTCAGTAGACCTCCCTTGGTATATGGTCGGTCTTTTTGATACGTGTGTTTAATATGTATTTGCATACGTACGGTAACCCTAATCTTAATGTATCCATTCCTCCCACCTTTCCTTTTAGATAACCATAGTTTGTTTTCTAAGTCTGTGAGAGTCTTTCTCTGTGGAAATATGTTCATACGTGTCAGTTGTTAGGTAACAGCTAGGAGTGATATCACAGGTTATTTGTCGGCTGCTTTCCGACTTACCTCATGTTCTGTGATTATCTCTAGGCTCATCTATGGTGCTGCAAAGAGCAGTGTTTCATCCTTTTCCATGGCGAATATTGCATTGTGTACATGGACCACTTCTTCTTTGTGCATTCATCTGTGGATGGACATTTTGGTTACTTCCAAGTCTTGGCAATGCTAAATATTGATGCAGTGCAGGATTGCCAGCCTGTGTCTTTTGGATTCTGGTCTTCTCAGGGATTAGGCCCAGCAGTGGGCCTACTAGATCATATGGTAGTTCAAATTTTTCCCTTTCAACGCACCTCCATTCTGTTCTCACTACTGGCTGTTACCAGTGTACATCCCACCAGCAACTAGAGGGTACACAGTTCTCTAAAACCCCTTCAGAATTTATTGTTTGTAGACTTTTTACTGATGGCATTTTGAGTGTTGGGTGGTGATACCTTTTTGTAGGTTGGATTTGCATGCGTCTAATAATTCCCGATATTGAGCTTTCATCTACGTTTTTTTTTTTTTAAGTAAAACAGAGAAACTCACCTCTTCAAATTGTTTCCTTGAAAAATTTGCCATGTTCTGAATTCCTGTGGCCATTACCTGCACCAGGACATTTTTTGAGGGCAGGTGTCCTTTACAGCCCTGTAGTAATTGTGAATATCACATGACCATTAGTTCTGCATTTAAAGCTGCTGTTGCAGGAAACGGCCACAAGGGGGCAGCATTTCTATATTCCCAACTCTGGTTACTAGGGCAACACAGCCTTCCTGGAAGTCCTGTTTGTAGGTTGTAAAGTAGAGTGGAATGTGCCAGGACAAACCCCCAGAAACTATGTCTACTTATTTGTTGTTGATATTCTCAGTTTAATTTTCATTTTTCTCAGAGCAAATTTGATTGCAATGTTGTGTTTGTTCTAGGTGTACAGAATGTCTTTCATTGATTCATATATCTTTTCATGTTTGGATCCTGTTCCGTAGAGATTATTACAGAATGTTGTGTAGACCTCTCTTGGTATTCGGTATGTCTGATGATTATATATTTTATAAGTATTAGCATATGTCTGTTAAACCCAATATCCTCCGTTATACATTCCTCACACCTTTCCGTTTGGTTAAGCACAAGCTTGTTTTCTGAACACGTGAGTGTCCTTCTCTGTGGAAATAGGTTCATTCCTATCAATTTTTACATAAGACCTATACGTGATATCATAGGATATGTGTCTCTCGCTTTCTGACTTACTTCAAGGTGTGTGATTGTCTGTAGCCTCGTCTATGGTGCTGCAAACGGCATTGTCTCATTCTTTTCTGTGTCTAATATTGCATTGTGTACATGGACCACTTTTTCGTCCATTCATCTGATGATGGACATTTTTGTTGCTTCCATGTCTTGGCTATTGTAAATACTGCTGCAATACACGATGTTCCATCCTGTGTCTTTTTGATGCTGGCTTTCACAGGTGACAGGCCCAATAGCGGGCCTTCCGGATCATATGGGGACTCAATTTTTACCTTTCAACGCACTGCCATTCTGTTCCTATTATTGGCGGTGACCAGTTTACATCCCACTTAGACCGAGAGGTTACGCTATTCTCCACAACTTCTTCAACATCTATTGTTTGTTGACGTTTTGCTGATGGTCATTCTGACTGGTGTGAGGTGATACGTTTGTGTAGATTGGATTTGCATGCGTCTAATAATTCCTGATGTTTTGCGTGGATCAATGTCCTTTTCATTTTTTTTTAAGATTCAGCTAAACTTACAACTTCAAATTTCCTTCTTGAAAAATTTGCCGCGTTTGGATTTTTTTGGCCATTCCCTACCCCAGGACAGTTTTTGAGGGCATGAGTCATTTACAGCCCTGCAGTCCTTGTGAATATCAGTGACCATTAGCAGTGGATTTAAAGCTGCTGTTTGAGGAAACGGCCTTAAGGTGGCAGCATTTCTACGTTGCCAACTCTGCTTGCTAGGGAAACAGAACCTTGCTGCAAGTTGTGCTTTTAGGTTGCAGATTAGAGTGGAATGTGTCAGGACAAACCCCCATAAGTTTTAGCCTCCTTAATTCTTGTTTGTGTCTTTAAGTTTTCATTTTTATCAGAGCAAATTGGATTTTAAAATGTCTTTTGTTCTAGCTGCACAGAATCTTGTTCATGTACACATATACATATATCTATTGATCTTTGTGTCCTTTTCCATGTAGGTTATTGTAGAGTGTTGAATAGACCACTCTTGGTATTCCATAGGTCTTTGGGGATGATATATTTTATATGTATTAGTATATGTTTGTTAACCCCAATATCCTAATTTGTCCATTCCTCACACCTTTTCTTTGGCTTAACCATAAGTTTGTCTTCTCCATCTGAGATTGTCTTTCCCTATGGAAATATGTTCATTTTTATGAATTTTCAGATAACATAAGTGATATCGTAGAACATTTGTCTTTCGCAATCTGACTTACTTCACGTTGTGTGATTATCTCTAGGCTCATCCGTGGTGCTGCATATGCCATTCTTTTATTTTTTTTCGTGGCTAATATTCCATTCTGTACATATACCACTTCTTCTTTGTCCATTCATCTGTTTATGGAGCTTTTTTTTGCTTCCATGTCTTGGCTCTTTCAATATTGCTGCAGTGCACATTTGCCTGCCTCTGTCTTTCCGATTCTGGTGGTCTTAGGTTATAGGCCCAGAAGGTGCCCTGCCGCATCATACGGTAGCTCAATTTTTACCTTTTAAAGCAGCTGCATTCAGTTTTCATTAGTGCTGTTAGCACTTTACACCCCATCAGCAGCTAGAAGGTACACAGTTCCCTAAAACCTCTTCAGCATTTATAGTTTGTAGACTTTTTGCTGATGGTCATTTGACTGGTGTGAGCTGAAACCTTTGTGGACGTTGGATTTGCATGCAGCTAATAATTCCTTATACTGAGCTTTAGGCGTGTCTTTTTTTTCCTTTTCCTTTTTTTTTTAAAGAGTGAGTACAACTTCCCTCTCATATTGACTTCTTGAAAACTTTGTCATGTGTTGAAATTTCTTGCCTATTCCCTACCCCAGGACATTTTTTGAGGGCAGGTATCATTTACAGCCCCGCAGTCCTCGTGACTATTAAGCGACCATTAGCACTGTGTTTAAAGCTGCTGTTGTGGGAAACAGCCACAAGGCGGCAGCATTATTACGTTCTCAACTCTTGTTACTAGGGCAACAGAGTCTTCCTGGACGTCGTGTTCCTCGGTTGTAAATTAGAGTGGAATGTGCTGGGACAAGCCCCCAGAAGTTTATGTCTCCTTACTTATGTTCGTTTTTTAAATTTAATTTATATTTCTTATCGGAGGAAATTTGATTAGAGTGTTGTGATTGTCTGGCTGTACAGAATCTGGTCAATGATTCATACATATGTCTGTTCATCTTCGGATCCTGTTACCATGTATGTTATTACAGAATGTTGAGTAGACCTCCCTTGGTATTTGGTAGGTGTTTTGTCATGATATATTTTATATGTATTGGTGATTATATAATTCATATCGTTTATATGTTATATGCTTATATACATTTAACATACGTTAGTATATGTATGCTACCCCCATAATCCTAATTTATCCATCCTCCCACCTTTCATTTTGGTTAACCATTAGTTTGTTTTATCAGTCTGTGAGTGTGTTTTTCTGTGGAAATATGTTCATTGGGAGCAATCTTAGGATAACACGTATAAATGATATCATAGGATATTTGTCATTCCCTTTTGACTTACGTAACGTACTATGATTATTTCTAGGCTCATGTGTAGTCCTGCAAACGGCATTGTTCATTTTTTTCCCGAGGCTACTATTCCATTCGGTACGTATACCACTTCTTCTTTGTCCATTTATCTGTTGATGGACATTTTGTTTGCTTGCATGGCTTGGCTATTGTAAATATTGCTGCAGGGCATGTTTGCCTGTCTGTGCCTTTCCCATTCTGGTCTTCTTAGGGTATAGGCCCATTAGGGGATCGGCCGCATGATATGGTAGCTCAATTTTTACCTTTTAAACGCAGCTCCGTTCTGTTCTCATGATTAGCTGTTACCAGTTTACATCCAACCAACAGCATAGTGGGTATGCATTTCTCCCCCAACCCGTCAGCATGCATTGTTTGTAGACTTTTTACGGATGGCATTTTGAATATTGGGTGGTGAAATCTTTTTGTAGTTTGGATTTGCATCCAACCAATAATTCCTGATATTGAGCTTTTATCCATGTTCTTCTTTTTTTAAAACAACCGAGTGAGTAACACTTACCTCTTCAAATTGTTTTCTTGAAAAATTTTCCGTGTTGTGAACTTTCTTGGCCATTACCTACCCCAGGACATGTTTTGAGGACACGTGTCATTTACGGCCCTACAATTACTGTGAATCTCAAGTGACCCTTAGCCCTGTGTTTAAAGCTGCTGTTGTGGGAAACGGCCACAAGGCGGCAGCATTTCTCCATTCCCAAGTCTGGTTACTAGGGCAGCAGAGCCTTCCTGAAAGTTGTGTTCCTAGGTTGTAAATTAGAATGGGATGTGCCAGGGAAAACCCCAATAACTTTATGTCTCATTAATTGTTGTTCGTGGTTCTAATTTTTTAAATTGGGGTAATGAGCAGAATAGTGTTTGTTCTGGGTGTGCACAATCAGGTTCAATTGAACATTATATATATCTACTCATGTACAGATCCTCTTCCCATGTAAATTACTATTATTTTTTTAAATAAATTTATTTTATTTATTTATTTATTTTTGGCTGAGTTGGATCTTCGTTGCTGCATGTGGGCTTTCTCCAGTTGCGGTGAGCGGGGGCTACTCTCCGTTGCGGTGCACCGGCTTCTCACTGCAGTGGCTTCTCTTGTTGCGGAGCACGGGCTCTAGGCGTGTGGGCTTCAGTAGTTGTGGCGCATGGGCTCAGTAGTTATGGCTCATGGGCTCCAGAGCGTAGGCTCATTAGTTGTGGTGCACGGGCTTAGTTGCTCTGCTGCATGTGGGACCTTCCCGAACCAGGGATCGAACCTGTGTCCCCTGCATTGGCAGGTGGATTCTTAACCACGGTGCCACCAGGCAAGCCCCCGTGTAAATTATTACAGAGCGTTCAGTAGACCTCCCTTGGTATATGGTCGGTCTTTTTGATACGTGTGTTTAATATGTATTTGCATACGTACGGTAACCCTAATCTTAATGTATCCATTCCTCCCACCTTTCCTTTTAGATAACCATAGTTTGTTTTCTAAGTCTGTGAGAGTCTTTCTCTGTGGAAATATGTTCATACGTGTCAGTTGTTAGGTAACAGCTAGGAGTGATATCACAGGTTATTTGTCGGCTGCTTTCCGACTTACCTCATGTTCTGTGATTATCTCTAGGCTCATCTATGGTGCTGCAAAGAGCAGTGTTTCATCCTTTTCCATGGCGAATATTGCATTGTGTACATGGACCACTTCTTCTTTGTGCATTCATCTGTGGATGGACATTTTGGTTACTTCCAAGTCTTGGCAATGCTAAATATTGATGCAGTGCAGGATTGCCAGCCTGTGTCTTTTGGATTCTGGTCTTCTCAGGGATTAGGCCCAGCAGTGGGCCTACTAGATCATATGGTAGTTCAAATTTTTCCCTTTCAACGCACCTCCATTCTGTTCTCACTACTGGCTGTTACCAGTGTACATCCCACCAGCAACTAGAGGGTACACAGTTCTCTAAAACCCCTTCAGAATTTATTGTTTGTAGACTTTTTACTGATGGCATTTTGAGTGTTGGGTGGTGATACCTTTTTGTAGGTTGGATTTGCATGCGTCTAATAATTCCCGATATTGAGCTTTCATCTATGTTTTTTTTTTTTTTAAGTAAAACAGAGAAACTCACCTCTTCAAATTGTTTCCTTGAAAAATTTGCCATGTTCTGAATTCCTGTGGCCATTACCTGCACCAGGACATTTTTTGAGGGCAGGTGTCCTTTACAGCCCTGTAGTAATTGTGAATATCACATGACCATTAGTTCTGCATTTAAAGCTGCTGTTGCAGGAAACGGCCACAAGGGGGCAGCATTTCTATATTCCCAACTCTGGTTACTAGGGCAACACAGCCTTCCTGGAAGTCCTGTTTGTAGGTTGTAAAGTAGAGTGGAATGTGCCAGGACAAACCCCCAGAAACTATGTCTACTTATTTGTTGTTGATATTCTCAGTTTAATTTTCATTTTTCTCAGAGCAAATTTGATTGCAATGTTGTGTTTGTTCTAGGTGTACAGAATGTCTTTCATTGATTCATATATCTTTTCATGTTTGGATCCTGTTCCGTAGAGATTATTACAGAATGTTGTGTAGACCTCTCTTGGTATTCGGTATGTCTGATGATTATATATTTTATAAGTATTAGCATATGTCTGTTAAACCCAATATCCTCCGTTATACATTCCTCACACCTTTCCGTTTGGTTAAGCACAAGCTTGTTTTCTGAACACGTGAGTGTCCTTCTCTGTGGAAATAGGTTCATTCCTATCAATTTTTACATAAGACCTATACGTGATATCATAGGATATGTGTCTCTCGCTTTCTGACTTACTTCAAGGTGTGTGATTGTCTGTAGCCTCGTCTATGGTGCTGCAAACGGCATTGTCTCATTCTTTTCTGTGTCTAATATTGCATTGTGTACATGGACCACTTTTTCGTCCATTCATCTGATGATGGACATTTTTGTTGCTTCCATGTCTTGGCTATTGTAAATACTGCTGCAATACACGATGTTCCATCCTGTGTCTTTTTGATGCTGGCTTTCACAGGTGACAGGCCCAATAGCGGGCCTTCCGGATCATATGGGGACTCAATTTTTACCTTTCAACGCACTGCCATTCTGTTCCTATTATTGGCGGTGACCAGTTTACATCCCACTTAGACCGAGAGGTTACGCTATTCTCCACAACTTCTTCAACATCTATTGTTTGTTGACGTTTTGCTGATGGTCATTCTGACTGGTGTGAGGTGATACGTTTGTGTAGATTGGATTTGCATGCGTCTAATAATTCCTGATGTTTTGCGTGGATCAATGTCCTTTTCATTTTTTTTTAAGATTCAGCTAAACTTACAACTTCAAATTTCCTTCTTGAAAAATTTGCCGCGTTTGGATTTTTTTGGCCATTCCCTACCCCAGGACAGTTTTTGAGGGCATGAGTCATTTACAGCCCTGCAGTCCTTGTGAATATCAGTGACCATTAGCAGTGGATTTAAAGCTGCTGTTTGAGGAAACGGCCTTAAGGTGGCAGCATTTCTACGTTGCCAACTCTGCTTGCTAGGGAAACAGAACCTTGCTGCAAGTTGTGCTTTTAGGTTGCAGATTAGAGTGGAATGTGTCAGGACAAACCCCCATAAGTTTTAGCCTCCTTAATTCTTGTTTGTGTCTTTAAGTTTTCATTTTTATCAGAGCAAATTGGATTTTAAAATGTCTTTTGTTCTAGCTGCACAGAATCTTGTTCATGTACACATATACATATATCTATTGATCTTTGTGTCCTTTTCCATGTAGGTTATTGTAGAGTGTTGAATAGACCACTCTTGGTATTCCATAGGTCTTTGGGGATGATATATTTTATATGTATTAGTATATGTTTGTTAACCCCAATATCCTAATTTGTCCATTCCTCACACCTTTTCTTTGGCTTAACCATAAGTTTGTCTTCTCCATCTGAGATTGTCTTTCCCTATGGAAATATGTTCATTTTTATGAATTTTCAGATAACATAAGTGATATCGTAGAACATTTGTCTTTCGCAATCTGACTTACTTCACGTTGTGTGATTATCTCTAGGCTCATCCGTGGTGCTGCATATGCCATTCTTTTATTTTTTTTCGTGGCTAATATTCCATTCTGTACATATACCACTTCTTCTTTGTCCATTCATCTGTTTATGGAGCTTTTTTTTGCTTCCATGTCTTGGCTCTTTCAATATTGCTGCAGTGCACATTTGCCTGCCTCTGTCTTTCCGATTCTGGTGGTCTTAGGTTATAGGCCCAGAAGGTGCCCTGCCGCATCATACGGTAGCTCAATTTTTACCTTTTAAAGCAGCTGCATTCAGTTTTCATTAGTGCTGTTAGCACTTTACACCCCATCAGCAGCTAGAAGGTACACAGTTCCCTAAAACCTCTTCAGCATTTATAGTTTGTAGACTTTTTGCTGATGGTCATTTGACTGGTGTGAGCTGAAACCTTTGTGGACGTTGGATTTGCATGCAGCTAATAATTCCTTATACTGAGCTTTAGGCGTGTCTTTTTTTTCCTTTTCCTTTTTTTTTTAAAGAGTGAGTACAACTTCCCTCTCATATTGACTTCTTGAAAACTTTGTCATGTGTTGAAATTTCTTGCCTATTCCCTACCCCAGGACATTTTTTGAGGGCAGGTATCATTTACAGCCCCGCAGTCCTCGTGACTATTAAGCGACCATTAGCACTGTGTTTAAAGCTGCTGTTGTGGGAAACAGCCACAAGGCGGCAGCATTATTACGTTCTCAACTCTTGTTACTAGGGCAACAGAGTCTTCCTGGACGTCGTGTTCCTCGGTTGTAAATTAGAGTGGAATGTGCTGGGACAAGCCCCCAGAAGTTTATGTCTCCTTACTTATGTTCGTTTTTTAAATTTAATTTATATTTCTTATCGGAGGAAATTTGATTAGAGTGTTGTGATTGTCTGGCTGTACAGAATCTGGTCAATGATTCATACATATGTCTGTTCATCTTCGGATCCTGTTACCATGTATGTTATTACAGAATGTTGAGTAGACCTCCCTTGGTATTTGGTAGGTGTTTTGTCATGATATATTTTATATGTATTGGTGATTATATAATTCATATCGTTTATATGTTATATGCTTATATACATTTAACATACGTTAGTATATGTATGCTACCCCCATAATCCTAATTTATCCATCCTCCCACCTTTCATTTTGGTTAACCATTAGTTTGTTTTATCAGTCTGTGAGTGTGTTTTTCTGTGGAAATATGTTCATTGGGAGCAATCTTAGGATAACACGTATAAATGATATCATAGGATATTTGTCATTCCCTTTTGACTTACGTAACGTACTATGATTATTTCTAGGCTCATGTGTAGTCCTGCAAACGGCATTGTTCATTTTTTTCCCGAGGCTACTATTCCATTCGGTACGTATACCACTTCTTCTTTGTCCATTTATCTGTTGATGGACATTTTGTTTGCTTGCATGGCTTGGCTATTGTAAATATTGCTGCAGGGCATGTTTGCCTGTCTGTGCCTTTCCCATTCTGGTCTTCTTAGGGTATAGGCCCATTAGGGGATCGGCCGCATGATATGGTAGCTCAATTTTTACCTTTTAAACGCAGCTCCGTTCTGTTCTCATGATTAGCTGTTACCAGTTTACATCCAACCAACAGCATAGTGGGTATGCATTTCTCCCCCAACCCGTCAGCATGCATTGTTTGTAGACTTTTTACGGATGGCATTTTGAATATTGGGTGGTGAAATCTTTTTGTAGTTTGGATTTGCATCCAACCAATAATTCCTGATATTGAGCTTTTATCCATGTTCTTCTTTTTTTAAAACAACCGAGTGAGTAACACTTACCTCTTCAAATTGTTTTCTTGAAAAATTTTCCGTGTTGTGAACTTTCTTGGCCATTACCTACCCCAGGACATGTTTTGAGGACACGTGTCATTTACGGCCCTACAATTACTGTGAATCTCAAGTGACCCTTAGCCCTGTGTTTAAAGCTGCTGTTGTGGGAAACGGCCACAAGGCGGCAGCATTTCTCCATTCCCAAGTCTGGTTACTAGGGCAGCAGAGCCTTCCTGAAAGTTGTGTTCCTAGGTTGTAAATTAGAATGGGATGTGCCAGGGAAAACCCCAATAACTTTATGTCTCATTAATTGTTGTTCGTGGTTCTAATTTTTTAAATTGGGGTAATGAGCAGAATAGTGTTTGTTCTGGGTGTGCACAATCAGGTTCAATTGAACATTATATATATCTACTCATGTACAGATCCTCTTCCCATGTAAATTACTATTATTTTTTTAAATAAATTTATTTTATTTATTTATTTATTTTTGGCTGAGTTGGATCTTCGTT
Source organism: Eubalaena glacialis (assembly GCF_028564815.1). Lineage (NCBI taxonomy): Eukaryota > Metazoa > Chordata > Mammalia > Artiodactyla > Balaenidae > Eubalaena > Eubalaena glacialis. Next base: position 130,226,487 of record NC_083722.1, on the reverse strand, counting down.
GCTGCATGTGGGCTTTCTCCAGTTGCGGTGAGCGGGGGCTACTCTCCGTTGCGGTGCACCGGCTTCTCACTGCAGTGGCTTCTCTTGTTGCGGAGCACGGGCTCTAGGCGTGTGGGCTTCAGTAGTTGTGGCGCATGGGCTCAGTAGTTATGGCTCATGGGCTCCAGAGCGTAGGCTCATTAGTTGTGGTGCACGGGCTTAGTTGCTCTGCTGCATGTGGGACCTTCCCGAACCAGGGATCGAACCTGTGTCCCCTGCATTGGCAGGTGGATTCTTAACCACGGTGCCACCAGGCAAGCCCCCGTGTAAATTATTACAGAGCGTTCAGTAGACCTCCCTTGGTATATGGTCGGTCTTTTTGATACGTGTGTTTAATATGTATTTGCATACGTACGGTAACCCTAATCTTAATGTATCCATTCCTCCCACCTTTCCTTTTAGATAACCATAGTTTGTTTTCTAAGTCTGTGAGAGTCTTTCTCTGTGGAAATATGTTCATACGTGTCAGTTGTTAGGTAACAGCTAGGAGTGATATCACAGGTTATTTGTCGGCTGCTTTCCGACTTACCTCATGTTCTGTGATTATCTCTAGGCTCATCTATGGTGCTGCAAAGAGCAGTGTTTCATCCTTTTCCATGGCGAATATTGCATTGTGTACATGGACCACTTCTTCTTTGTGCATTCATCTGTGGATGGACATTTTGGTTACTTCCAAGTCTTGGCAATGCTAAATATTGATGCAGTGCAGGATTGCCAGCCTGTGTCTTTTGGATTCTGGTCTTCTCAGGGATTAGGCCCAGCAGTGGGCCTACTAGATCATATGGTAGTTCAAATTTTTCCCTTTCAACGCACCTCCATTCTGTTCTCACTACTGGCTGTTACCAGTGTACATCCCACCAGCAACTAGCGGGTACACAGTTCTCTAAAACCCCTTCAGAATTTATTGTTTGTAGACTTTTTACTGATGGCATTTTGAGTGTTGGGTGGTGATACCTTTTTGTAGGTTGGATTTGCATGCGTCTAATAATTCCCGATATTGAGCTTTCATCTACGTTTTTTTTTTTTTAAGTAAAACAGAGAAACTCACCTCTTCAAATTGTTTCCTTGAAAAATTTGCCATGTTCTGAATTCCTGTGGCCATTACCTGCACCAGGACATATTTTGAGGGCAGGTGTCCTTTACAGCCCTGTAGTAATTGTGAATATCACATGACCATTAGTTCTGCATTTAAAGCTGCTGTTGCAGGAAACGGCCACAAGGGGGCAGCATTTCTATATTCCCAACTCTGGTTACTAGGGCAACACAGCCTTCCTGGAAGTCCTGTTTGTAGGTTGTAAAGTAGAGTGGAATGTGCCAGGACAAACCCCCAGAAACTATGTCTACTTATTTGTTGTTGATATTCTCAGTTTAATTTTCATTTTTCTCAGAGCAAATTTGATTGCAATGTTGTGTTTGTTCTAGGTGTACAGAATGTCTTTCATTGATTCATATATCTTTTCATGTTTGGATCCTGTTCCGTAGAGATTATTACAGAATGTTGTGTAGACCTCTCTTGGTATTCGGTATGTCTGATGATTATATATTTTATAAGTATTAGCATATGTCTGTTAAACCCAATATCCTCCGTTATACATTCCTCACACCTTTCCGTTTGGTTAAGCACAAGCTTGTTTTCTGAACACGTGAGTGTCCTTCTCTGTGGAAATAGGTTCATTCCTATCAATTTTTACATAAGACCTATACGTGATATCATAGGATATGTGTCTCTCGCTTTCTGACTTACTTCAAGGTGTGTGATTGTCTGTAGCCTCGTCTATGGTGCTGCAAACGGCATTGTTTCATTCTTTTCTGTGTCTAATATTGCATTGTGTACATGGACCACTTTTTCGTCCATTCATCTGATGATGGACATTTTTGTTGCTTCCATGTCTTGGCTATTGTAAATACTGCTGCAATACACGATGTTCCATCCTGTGTCTTTTTGATGCTGGCTTTCACAGGTGACAGGCCCAATAGCGGGCCTTCCGGATCATATGGGGACTCAATTTTTACCTTTCAACGCACTGCCATTCTGTTCCTATTATTGGCGGTGACCAGTTTACATCCCACTTAGACCGAGAGGTTACGCTATTCTCCACAACTTCTTCAACATCTATTGTTTGTTGACGTTTTGCTGATGGTCATTCTGACTGGTGTGAGGTGATACGTTTGTGTAGATTGGATTTGCATGCGTCTAATAATTCCTGATGTTTTGCGTGGATCAATGTCCTTTTCATTTTTTTTTAAGATTCAGCTAAACTTACAACTTCAAATTTCCTTCTTGAAAAATTTGCCGCGTTTGGATTTTTTTGGCCATTCCCTACCCCAGGACAGTTTTTGAGGGCATGAGTCATTTACAGCCCTGCAGTCCTTGTGAATATCAGTGACCATTAGCAGTGGATTTAAAGCTGCTGTTTGAGGAAACGGCCTTAAGGTGGCAGCATTTCTACGTTGCCAACTCTGCTTGCTAGGGAAACAGAACCTTGCTGCAAGTTGTGCTTTTAGGTTGCAGATTAGAGTGGAATGTGTCAGGACAAACCCCCATAAGTTTTAGCCTCCTTAATTCTTGTTTGTGTCTTTAAGTTTTCATTTTTATCAGAGCAAATTGGATTTTAAAATGTCTTTTGTTCTAGCTGCACAGAATCTTGTTCATGTACACATATACATATATCTATTGATCTTTGTGTCCTTTTCCATGTAGGTTATTGTAGAGTGTTGAATAGACCACTCTTGGTATTCCATAGGTCTTTGGGGATGATATATTTTATATGTATTAGTATATGTTTGTTAACCCCAATATCCTAATTTGTCCATTCCTCACACCTTTTCTTTGGCTTAACCATAAGTTTGTCTTCTCCATCTGAGATTGTCTTTCCCTATGGAAATATGTTCATTTTTATGAATTTTCAGATAACATAAGTGATATCGTAGAACATTTGTCTTTCGCAATCTGACTTACTTCACGTTGTGTGATTATCTCTAGGCTCATCCGTGGTGCTGCATATGCCATTCTTTTATTTTTTTTCGTGGCTAATATTCCATTCTGTACATATACCACTTCTTCTTTGTCCATTCATCTGTTTATGGAGCTTTTTTTTGCTTCCATGTCTTGGCTCTTTCAATATTGCTGCAGTGCACATTTGCCTGCCTCTGTCTTTCCGATTCTGGTGGTCTTAGGTTATAGGCCCAGAAGGTGCCCTGCCGCATCATACGGTAGCTCAATTTTTACCTTTTAAAGCAGCTGCATTCAGTTTTCATTAGTGCTGTTAGCACTTTACACCCCATCAGCAGCTAGAAGGTACACAGTTCCCTAAAACCTCTTCAGCATTTATAGTTTGTAGACTTTTTGCTGATGGTCATTTGACTGGTGTGAGCTGAAACCTTTGTGGACGTTGGATTTGCATGCAGCTAATAATTCCTTATACTGAGCTTTAGGCGTGTCTTTTTTTTCCTTTTCCTTTTTTTTTTAAAGAGTGAGTACAACTTCCCTCTCATATTGACTTCTTGAAAACTTTGTCATGTGTTGAAATTTCTTGCCTATTCCCTACCCCAGGACATTTTTTGAGGGCAGGTATCATTTACAGCCCCGCAGTCCTCGTGACTATTAAGCGACCATTAGCACTGTGTTTAAAGCTGCTGTTGTGGGAAACAGCCACAAGGCGGCAGCATTATTACGTTCTCAACTCTTGTTACTAGGGCAACAGAGTCTTCCTGGACGTCGTGTTCCTCGGTTGTAAATTAGAGTGGAATGTGCTGGGACAAGCCCCCAGAAGTTTATGTCTCCTTACTTATGTTCGTTTTTTAAATTTAATTTATATTTCTTATCGGAGGAAATTTGATTAGAGTGTTGTGATTGTCTGGCTGTACAGAATCTGGTCAATGATTCATACATATGTCTGTTCATCTTCGGATCCTGTTACCATGTATGTTATTACAGAATGTTGAGTAGACCTCCCTTGGTATTTGGTAGGTGTTTTGTCATGATATATTTTATATGTATTGGTGATTATATAATTCATATCGTTTATATGTTATATGCTTATATACATTTAACATACGTTAGTATATGTATGCTACCCCCATAATCCTAATTTATCCATCCTCCCACCTTTCATTTTGGTTAACCATTAGTTTGTTTTATCAGTCTGTGAGTGTGTTTTTCTGTGGAAATATGTTCATTGGGAGCAATCTTAGGATAACACGTATAAATGATATCATAGGATATTTGTCATTCCCTTTTGACTTACGTAACGTACTATGATTATTTCTAGGCTCATGTGTAGTCCTGCAAACGGCATTGTTCATTTTTTTCCCGAGGCTACTATTCCATTCGGTACGTATACCACTTCTTCTTTGTCCATTTATCTGTTGATGGACATTTTGTTTGCTTGCATGGCTTGGCTATTGTAAATATTGCTGCAGGGCATGTTTGCCTGTCTGTGCCTTTCCCATTCTGGTCTTCTTAGGGTATAGGCCCATTAGGGGATCGGCCGCATGATATGGTAGCTCAATTTTTACCTTTTAAACGCAGCTCCGTTCTGTTCTCATGATTAGCTGTTACCAGTTTACATCCAACCAACAGCATAGTGGGTATGCATTTCTCCCCCAACCCGTCAGCATGCATTGTTTGTAGACTTTTTACGGATGGCATTTTGAATATTGGGTGGTGAAATCTTTTTGTAGTTTGGATTTGCATCCAACCAATAATTCCTGATATTGAGCTTTTATCCATGTTCTTCTTTTTTTAAAACAACCGAGTGAGTAACACTTACCTCTTCAAATTGTTTTCTTGAAAAATTTTCCGTGTTGTGAACTTTCTTGGCCATTACCTACCCCAGGACATGTTTTGAGGACACGTGTCATTTACGGCCCTACAATTACTGTGAATCTCAAGTGACCCTTAGCCCTGTGTTTAAAGCTGCTGTTGTGGGAAACGGCCACAAGGCGGCAGCATTTCTCCATTCCCAAGTCTGGTTACTAGGGCAGCAGAGCCTTCCTGAAAGTTGTGTTCCTAGGTTGTAAATTAGAATGGGATGTGCCAGGGAAAACCCCAATAACTTTATGTCTCATTAATTGTTGTTCGTGGTTCTAATTTTTTAAATTGGGGTAATGAGCAGAATAGTGTTTGTTCTGGGTGTGCACAATCAGGTTCAATTGAACATTATATATATCTACTCATGTACAGATCCTCTTCCCATGTAAATTACTATTATTTTTTTAAATAAATTTATTTTATTTATTTATTTATTTTTGGCTGAGTTGGATCTTCGTTGCTGCATGTGGGCTTTCTCCAGTTGCGGTGAGCGGGGGCTACTCTCCGTTGCGGTGCACCGGCTTCTCACTGCAGTGGCTTCTCTTGTTGCGGAGCACGGGCTCTAGGCGTGTGGGCTTCAGTAGTTGTGGCGCATGGGCTCAGTAGTTATGGCTCATGGGCTCCAGAGCGTAGGCTCATTAGTTGTGGTGCACGGGCTTAGTTGCTCTGCTGCATGTGGGACCTTCCCGAACCAGGGATCGAACCTGTGTCCCCTGCATTGGCAGGTGGATTCTTAACCACGGTGCCACCAGGCAAGCCCCCGTGTAAATTATTACAGAGCGTTCAGTAGACCTCCCTTGGTATATGGTCGGTCTTTTTGATACGTGTGTTTAATATGTATTTGCATACGTACGGTAACCCTAATCTTAATGTATCCATTCCTCCCACCTTTCCTTTTAGATAACCATAGTTTGTTTTCTAAGTCTGTGAGAGTCTTTCTCTGTGGAAATATGTTCATACGTGTCAGTTGTTAGGTAACAGCTAGGAGTGATATCACAGGTTATTTGTCGGCTGCTTTCCGACTTACCTCATGTTCTGTGATTATCTCTAGGCTCATCTATGGTGCTGCAAAGAGCAGTGTTTCATCCTTTTCCATGGCGAATATTGCATTGTGTACATGGACCACTTCTTCTTTGTGCATTCATCTGTGGATGGACATTTTGGTTACTTCCAAGTCTTGGCAATGCTAAATATTGATGCAGTGCAGGATTGCCAGCCTGTGTCTTTTGGATTCTGGTCTTCTCAGGGATTAGGCCCAGCAGTGGGCCTACTAGATCATATGGTAGTTCAAATTTTTCCCTTTCAACGCACCTCCATTCTGTTCTCACTACTGGCTGTTACCAGTGTACATCCCACCAGCAACTAGAGGGTACACAGTTCTCTAAAACCCCTTCAGAATTTATTGTTTGTAGACTTTTTACTGATGGCATTTTGAGTGTTGGGTGGTGATACCTTTTTGTAGGTTGGATTTGCATGCGTCTAATAATTCCCGATATTGAGCTTTCATCTATGTTTTTTTTTTTTTAAGTAAAACAGAGAAACTCACCTCTTCAAATTGTTTCCTTGAAAAATTTGCCATGTTCTGAATTCCTGTGGCCATTACCTGCACCAGGACATTTTTTGAGGGCAGGTGTCCTTTACAGCCCTGTAGTAATTGTGAATATCACATGACCATTAGTTCTGCATTTAAAGCTGCTGTTGCAGGAAACGGCCACAAGGGGGCAGCATTTCTATATTCCCAACTCTGGTTACTAGGGCAACACAGCCTTCCTGGAAGTCCTGTTTGTAGGTTGTAAAGTAGAGTGGAATGTGCCAGGACAAACCCCCAGAAACTATGTCTACTTATTTGTTGTTGATATTCTCAGTTTAATTTTCATTTTTCTCAGAGCAAATTTGATTGCAATGTTGTGTTTGTTCTAGGTGTACAGAATGTCTTTCATTGATTCATATATCTTTTCATGTTTGGATCCTGTTCCGTAGAGATTATTACAGAATGTTGTGTAGACCTCTCTTGGTATTCGGTATGTCTGATGATTATATATTTTATAAGTATTAGCATATGTCTGTTAAACCCAATATCCTCCGTTATACATTCCTCACACCTTTCCGTTTGGTTAAGCACAAGCTTGTTTTCTGAACACGTGAGTGTCCTTCTCTGTGGAAATAGGTTCATTCCTATCAATTTTTACATAAGACCTATACGTGATATCATAGGATATGTGTCTCTCGCTTTCTGACTTACTTCAAGGTGTGTGATTGTCTGTAGCCTCGTCTATGGTGCTGCAAACGGCATTGTCTCATTCTTTTCTGTGTCTAATATTGCATTGTGTACATGGACCACTTTTTCGTCCATTCATCTGATGATGGACATTTTTGTTGCTTCCATGTCTTGGCTATTGTAAATACTGCTGCAATACACGATGTTCCATCCTGTGTCTTTTTGATGCTGGCTTTCACAGGTGACAGGCCCAATAGCGGGCCTTCCGGATCATATGGGGACTCAATTTTTACCTTTCAACGCACTGCCATTCTGTTCCTATTATTGGCGGTGACCAGTTTACATCCCACTTAGACCGAGAGGTTACGCTATTCTCCACAACTTCTTCAACATCTATTGTTTGTTGACGTTTTGCTGATGGTCATTCTGACTGGTGTGAGGTGATACGTTTGTGTAGATTGGATTTGCATGCGTCTAATAATTCCTGATGTTTTGCGTGGATCAATGTCCTTTTCATTTTTTTTTAAGATTCAGCTAAACTTACAACTTCAAATTTCCTTCTTGAAAAATTTGCCGCGTTTGGATTTTTTTGGCCATTCCCTACCCCAGGACAGTTTTTGAGGGCATGAGTCATTTACAGCCCTGCAGTCCTTGTGAATATCAGTGACCATTAGCAGTGGATTTAAAGCTGCTGTTTGAGGAAACGGCCTTAAGGTGGCAGCATTTCTACGTTGCCAACTCTGCTTGCTAGGGAAACAGAACCTTGCTGCAAGTTGTGCTTTTAGGTTGCAGATTAGAGTGGAATGTGTCAGGACAAACCCCCATAAGTTTTAGCCTCCTTAATTCTTGTTTGTGTCTTTAAGTTTTCATTTTTATCAGAGCAAATTGGATTTTAAAATGTCTTTTGTTCTAGCTGCACAGAATCTTGTTCATGTACACATATACATATATCTATTGATCTTTGTGTCCTTTTCCATGTAGGTTATTGTAGAGTGTTGAATAGACCACTCTTGGTATTCCATAGGTCTTTGGGGATGATATATTTTATATGTATTAGTATATGTTTGTTAACCCCAATATCCTAATTTGTCCATTCCTCACACCTTTTCTTTGGCTTAACCATAAGTTTGTCTTCTCCATCTGAGATTGTCTTTCCCTATGGAAATATGTTCATTTTTATGAATTTTCAGATAACATAAGTGATATCGTAGAACATTTGTCTTTCGCAATCTGACTTACTTCACGTTGTGTGATTATCTCTAGGCTCATCCGTGGTGCTGCATATGCCATTCTTTTATTTTTTTTCGTGGCTAATATTCCATTCTGTACATATACCACTTCTTCTTTGTCCATTCATCTGTTTATGGAGCTTTTTTTTGCTTCCATGTCTTGGCTCTTTCAATATTGCTGCAGTGCACATTTGCCTGCCTCTGTCTTTCCGATTCTGGTGGTCTTAGGTTATAGGCCCAGAAGGTGCCCTGCCGCATCATACGGTAGCTCAATTTTTACCTTTTAAAGCAGCTGCATTCAGTTTTCATTAGTGCTGTTAGCACTTTACACCCCATCAGCAGCTAGAAGGTACACAGTTCCCTAAAACCTCTTCAGCATTTATAGTTTGTAGACTTTTTGCTGATGGTCATTTGACTGGTGTGAGCTGAAACCTTTGTGGACGTTGGATTTGCATGCAGCTAATAATTCCTTATACTGAGCTTTAGGCGTGTCTTTTTTTTCCTTTTCCTTTTTTTTTTAAAGAGTGAGTACAACTTCCCTCTCATATTGACTTCTTGAAAACTTTGTCATGTGTTGAAATTTCTTGCCTATTCCCTACCCCAGGACATTTTTTGAGGGCAGGTATCATTTACAGCCCCGCAGTCCTCGTGACTATTAAGCGACCATTAGCACTGTGTTTAAAGCTGCTGTTGTGGGAAACAGCCACAAGGCGGCAGCATTATTACGTTCTCAACTCTTGTTACTAGGGCAACAGAGTCTTCCTGGACGTCGTGTTCCTCGGTTGTAAATTAGAGTGGAATGTGCTGGGACAAGCCCCCAGAAGTTTATGTCTCCTTACTTATGTTCGTTTTTTAAATTTAATTTATATTTCTTATCGGAGGAAATTTGATTAGAGTGTTGTGATTGTCTGGCTGTACAGAATCTGGTCAATGATTCATACATATGTCTGTTCATCTTCGGATCCTGTTACCATGTATGTTATTACAGAATGTTGAGTAGACCTCCCTTGGTATTTGGTAGGTGTTTTGTCATGATATATTTTATATGTATTGGTGATTATATAATTCATATCGTTTATATGTTATATGCTTATATACATTTAACATACGTTAGTATATGTATGCTACCCCCATAATCCTAATTTATCCATCCTCCCACCTTTCATTTTGGTTAACCATTAGTTTGTTTTATCAGTCTGTGAGTGTGTTTTTCTGTGGAAATATGTTCATTGGGAGCAATCTTAGGATAACACGTATAAATGATATCATAGGATATTTGTCATTCCCTTTTGACTTACGTAACGTACTATGATTATTTCTAGGCTCATGTGTAGTCCTGCAAACGGCATTGTTCATTTTTTTCCCGAGGCTACTATTCCATTCGGTACGTATACCACTTCTTCTTTGTCCATTTATCTGTTGATGGACATTTTGTTTGCTTGCATGGCTTGGCTATTGTAAATATTGCTGCAGGGCATGTTTGCCTGTCTGTGCCTTTCCCATTCTGGTCTTCTTAGGGTATAGGCCCATTAGGGGATCGGCCGCATGATATGGTAGCTCAATTTTTACCTTTTAAACGCAGCTCCGTTCTGTTCTCATGATTAGCTGTTACCAGTTTACATCCAACCAACAGCATAGTGGGTATGCATTTCTCCCCCAACCCGTCAGCATGCATTGTTTGTAGACTTTTTACGGATGGCATTTTGAATATTGGGTGGTGAAATCTTTTTGTAGTTTGGATTTGCATCCAACCAATAATTCCTGATATTGAGCTTTTATCCATGTTCTTCTTTTTTTAAAACAACCGAGTGAGTAACACTTACCTCTTCAAATTGTTTTCTTGAAAAATTTTCCGTGTTGTGAACTTTCTTGGCCATTACCTACCCCAGGACATGTTTTGAGGACACGTGTCATTTACGGCCCTACAATTACTGTGAATCTCAAGTGACCCTTAGCCCTGTGTTTAAAGCTGCTGTTGTGGGAAACGGCCACAAGGCGGCAGCATTTCTCCATTCCCAAGTCTGGTTACTAGGGCAGCAGAGCCTTCCTGAAAGTTGTGTTCCTAGGTTGTAAATTAGAATGGGATGTGCCAGGGAAAACCCCAATAACTTTATGTCTCATTAATTGTTGTTCGTGGTTCTAATTTTTTAAATTGGGGTAATGAGCAGAATAGTGTTTGTTCTGGGTGTGCACAATCAGGTTCAATTGAACATTATATATATCTACTCATGTACAGATCCTCTTCCCATGTAAATTACTATTATTTTTTTAAATAAATTTATTTTATTTATTTATTTATTTTTGGCTGAGTTGGATCTTCGTTGCTGCATGTGGGCTTTCTCCAGTTGCGGTGAGCGGGGGCTACTCTCCGTTGCGGTGCACCGGCTTCTCACTGCAGTGGCTTCTCTTGTTGCGGAGCACGGGCTCTAGGCGTGTGGGCTTCAGTAGTTGTGGCGCATGGGCTCAGTAGTTATGGCTCATGGGCTCCAGAGCGTAGGCTCATTAGTTGTGGTGCACGGGCTTAGTTGCTCTGCTGCATGTGGGACCTTCCCGAACCAGGGATCGAACCTGTGTCCCCTGCATTGGCAGGTGGATTCTTAACCACGGTGCCACCAGGCAAGCCCCCGTGTAAATTATTACAGAGCGTTCAGTAGACCTCCCTTGGTATATGGTCGGTCTTTTTGATACGTGTGTTTAATATGTATTTGCATACGTACGGTAACCCTAATCTTAATGTATCCATTCCTCCCACCTTTCCTTTTAGATAACCATAGTTTGTTTTCTAAGTCTGTGAGAGTCTTTCTCTGTGGAAATATGTTCATACGTGTCAGTTGTTAGGTAACAGCTAGGAGTGATATCACAGGTTATTTGTCGGCTGCTTTCCGACTTACCTCATGTTCTGTGATTATCTCTAGGCTCATCTATGGTGCTGCAAAGAGCAGTGTTTCATCCTTTTCCATGGCGAATATTGCATTGTGTACATGGACCACTTCTTCTTTGTGCATTCATCTGTGGATGGACATTTTGGTTACTTCCAAGTCTTGGCAATGCTAAATATTGATGCAGTGCAGGATTGCCAGCCTGTGTCTTTTGGATTCTGGTCTTCTCAGGGATTAGGCCCAGCAGTGGGCCTACTAGATCATATGGTAGTTCAAATTTTTCCCTTTCAACGCACCTCCATTCTGTTCTCACTACTGGCTGTTACCAGTGTACATCCCACCAGCAACTAGCGGGTACACAGTTCTCTAAAACCCCTTCAGAATTTATTGTTTGTAGACTTTTTACTGATGGCATTTTGAGTGTTGGGTGGTGATACCTTTTTGTAGGTTGGATTTGCATGCGTCTAATAATTCCCGATATTGAGCTTTCATCTACGTTTTTTTTTTTTTAAGTAAAACAGAGAAACTCACCTCTTCAAATTGTTTCCTTGAAAAATTTGCCATGTTCTGAATTCCTGTGGCCATTACCTGCACCAGGACATTTTTTGAGGGCAGGTGTCCTTTACAGCCCTGTAGTAATTGTGAATATCACATGACCATTAGTTCTGCATTTAAAGCTGCTGTTGCAGGAAACGGCCACAAGGGGGCAGCATTTCTATATTCCCAACTCTGGTTACTAGGGCAACACAGCCTTCCTGGAAGTCCTGTTTGTAGGTTGTAAAGTAGAGTGGAATGTGCCAGGACAAACCCCCAGAAACTATGTCTACTTATTTGTTGTTGATATTCTCAGTTTAATTTTCATTTTTCTCAGAGCAAATTTGATTGCAATGTTGTGTTTGTTCTAGGTGTACAGAATGTCTTTCATTGATTCATATATCTTTTCATGTTTGGATCCTGTTCCGTAGAGATTATTACAGAATGTTGTGTAGACCTCTCTTGGTATTCGGTATGTCTGATGATTATATATTTTATAAGTATTAGCATATGTCTGTTAAACCCAATATCCTCCGTTATACATTCCTCACACCTTTCCGTTTGGTTAAGCACAAGCTTGTTTTCTGAACACGTGAGTGTCCTTCTCTGTGGAAATAGGTTCATTCCTATCAATTTTTACATAAGACCTATACGTGATATCATAGGATATGTGTCTCTCGCTTTCTGACTTACTTCAAGGTGTGTGATTGTCTGTAGCCTCGTCTATGGTGCTGCAAACGGCATTGTCTCATTCTTTTCTGTGTCTAATATTGCATTGTGTACATGGACCACTTTTTCGTCCATTCATCTGATGATGGACATTTTTGTTGCTTCCATGTCTTGGCTATTGTAAATACTGCTGCAATACACGATGTTCCATCCTGTGTCTTTTTGATGCTGGCTTTCACAGGTGACAGGCCCAATAGCGGGCCTTCCGGATCATATGGGGACTCAATTTTTACCTTTCAACGCACTGCCATTCTGTTCCTATTATTGGCGGTGACCAGTTTACATCCCACTTAGACCGAGAGGTTACGCTATTCTCCACAACTTCTTCAACATCTATTGTTTGTTGACGTTTTGCTGATGGTCATTCTGACTGGTGTGAGGTGATACGTTTGTGTAGATTGGATTTGCATGCGTCTAATAATTCCTGATGTTTTGCGTGGATCAATGTCCTTTTCATTTTTTTTTAAGATTCAGCTAAACTTACAACTTCAAATTTCCTTCTTGAAAAATTTGCCGCGTTTGGATTTTTTTGGCCATTCCCTACCCCAGGACAGTTTTTGAGGGCATGAGTCATTTACAGCCCTGCAGTCCTTGTGAATATCAGTGACCATTAGCAGTGGATTTAAAGCTGCTGTTTGAGGAAACGGCCTTAAGGTGGCAGCATTTCTACGTTGCCAACTCTGCTTGCTAGGGAAACAGAACCTTGCTGCAAGTTGTGCTTTTAGGTTGCAGATTAGAGTGGAATGTGTCAGGACAAACCCCCATAAGTTTTAGCCTCCTTAATTCTTGTTTGTGTCTTTAAGTTTTCATTTTTATCAGAGCAAATTGGATTTTAAAATGTCTTTTGTTCTAGCTGCACAGAATCTTGTTCATGTACACATATACATATATCTATTGATCTTTGTGTCCTTTTCCATGTAGGTTATTGTAGAGTGTTGAATAGACCACTCTTGGTATTCCATAGGTCTTTGGGGATGATATATTTTATATGTATTAGTATATGTTTGTTAACCCCAATATCCTAATTTGTCCATTCCTCACACCTTTTCTTTGGCTTAACCATAAGTTTGTCTTCTCCATCTGAGATTGTCTTTCCCTATGGAAATATGTTCATTTTTATGAATTTTCAGATAACATAAGTGATATCGTAGAACATTTGTCTTTCGCAATCTGACTTACTTCACGTTGTGTGATTATCTCTAGGCTCATCCGTGGTGCTGCATATGCCATTCTTTTATTTTTTTTCGTGGCTAATATTCCATTCTGTACATATACCACTTCTTCTTTGTCCATTCATCTGTTTATGGAGCTTTTTTTTGCTTCCATGTCTTGGCTCTTTCAATATTGCTGCAGTGCACATTTGCCTGCCTCTGTCTTTCCGATTCTGGTGGTCTTAGGTTATAGGCCCAGAAGGTGCCCTGCCGCATCATACGGTAGCTCAATTTTTACCTTTTAAAGCAGCTGCATTCAGTTTTCATTAGTGCTGTTAGCACTTTACACCCCATCAGCAGCTAGAAGGTACACAGTTCCCTAAAACCTCTTCAGCATTTATAGTTTGTAGACTTTTTGCTGATGGTCATTTGACTGGTGTGAGCTGAAACCTTTGTGGACGTTGGATTTGCATGCAGCTAATAATTCCTTATACTGAGCTTTAGGCGTGTCTTTTTTTTCCTTTTCCTTTTTTTTTTAAAGAGTGAGTACAACTTCCCTCTCATATTGACTTCTTGAAAACTTTGTCATGTGTTGAAATTTCTTGCCTATTCCCTACCCCAGGACATTTTTTGAGGGCAGGTATCATTTACAGCCCCGCAGTCCTCGTGACTATTAAGCGACCATTAGCACTGTGTTTAAAGCTGCTGTTGTGGGAAACAGCCACAAGGCGGCAGCATTATTACGTTCTCAACTCTTGTTACTAGGGCAACAGAGTCTTCCTGGACGTCGTGTTCCTCGGTTGTAAATTAGAGTGGAATGTGCTGGGACAAGCCCCCAGAAGTTTATGTCTCCTTACTTATGTTCGTTTTTTAAATTTAATTTATATTTCTTATCGGAGGAAATTTGATTAGAGTGTTGTGATTGTCTGGCTGTACAGAATCTGGTCAATGATTCATACATATGTCTGTTCATCTTCGGATCCTGTTACCATGTATGTTATTACAGAATGTTGAGTAGACCTCCCTTGGTATTTGGTAGGTGTTTTGTCATGATATATTTTATATGTATTGGTGATTATATAATTCATATCGTTTATATGTTATATGCTTATATACATTTAACATACGTTAGTATATGTATGCTACCCCCATAATCCTAATTTATCCATCCTCCCACCTTTCATTTTGGTTAACCATTAGTTTGTTTTATCAGTCTGTGAGTGTGTTTTTCTGTGGAAATATGTTCATTGGGAGCAATCTTAGGATAACACGTATAAATGATATCATAGGATATTTGTCATTCCCTTTTGACTTACGTAACGTACTATGATTATTTCTAGGCTCATGTGTAGTCCTGCAAACGGCATTGTTCATTTTTTTCCCGAGGCTACTATTCCATTCGGTACGTATACCACTTCTTCTTTGTCCATTTATCTGTTGATGGACATTTTGTTTGCTTGCATGGCTTGGCTATTGTAAATATTGCTGCAGGGCATGTTTGCCTGTCTGTGCCTTTCCCATTCTGGTCTTCTTAGGGTATAGGCCCATTAGGGGATCGGCCGCATGATATGGTAGCTCAATTTTTACCTTTTAAACGCAGCTCCGTTCTGTTCTCATGATTAGCTGTTACCAGTTTACATCCAACCAACAGCATAGTGGGTATGCATTTCTCCCCCAACCCGTCAGCATGCATTGTTTGTAGACTTTTTACGGATGGCATTTTGAATATTGGGTGGTGAAATCTTTTTGTAGTTTGGATTTGCATCCAACCAATAATTCCTGATATTGAGCTTTTATCCATGTTCTTCTTTTTTTAAAACAACCGAGTGAGTAACACTTACCTCTTCAAATTGTTTTCTTGAAAAATTTTCCGTGTTGTGAACTTTCTTGGCCATTACCTACCCCAGGACATGTTTTGAGGACACGTGTCATTTACGGCCCTACAATTACTGTGAATCTCAAGTGACCCTTAGCCCTGTGTTTAAAGCTGCTGTTGTGGGAAACGGCCACAAGGCGGCAGCATTTCTCCATTCCCAAGTCTGGTTACTAGGGCAGCAGAGCCTTCCTGAAAGTTGTGTTCCTAGGTTGTAAATTAGAATGGGATGTGCCAGGGAAAACCCCAATAACTTTATGTCTCATTAATTGTTGTTCGTGGTTCTAATTTTTTAAATTGGGGTAATGAGCAGAATAGTGTTTGTTCTGGGTGTGCACAATCAGGTTCAATTGAACATTATATATATCTACTCATGTACAGATCCTCTTCCCATGTAAATTACTATTATTTTTTTAAATAAATTTATTTTATTTATTTATTTATTTTTGGCTGAGTTGGATCTTCGTTGCTGCATGTGGGCTTTCTCCAGTTGCGGTGAGCGGGGGCTACTCTCCGTTGCGGTGCACCGGCTTCTCACTGCAGTGGCTTCTCTTGTTGCGGAGCACGGGCTCTAGGCGTGTGGGCTTCAGTAGTTGTGGCGCATGGGCTCAGTAGTTATGGCTCATGGGCTCCAGAGCGTAGGCTCATTAGTTGTGGTGCACGGGCTTAGTTGCTCTGCTGCATGTGGGACCTTCCCGAACCAGGGATCGAACCTGTGTCCCCTGCATTGGCAGGTGGATTCTTAACCACGGTGCCACCAGGCAAGCCCCCGTGTAAATTATTACAGAGCGTTCAGTAGACCTCCCTTGGTATATGGTCGGTCTTTTTGATACGTGTGTTTAATATGTATTTGCATACGTACGGTAACCCTAATCTTAATGTATCCATTCCTCCCACCTTTCCTTTTAGATAACCATAGTTTGTTTTCTAAGTCTGTGAGAGTCTTTCTCTGTGGAAATATGTTCATACGTGTCAGTTGTTAGGTAACAGCTAGGAGTGATATCACAGGTTATTTGTCGGCTGCTTTCCGACTTACCTCATGTTCTGTGATTATCTCTAGGCTCATCTATGGTGCTGCAAAGAGCAGTGTTTCATCCTTTTCCATGGCGAATATTGCATTGTGTACATGGACCACTTCTTCTTTGTGCATTCATCTGTGGATGGACATTTTGGTTACTTCCAAGTCTTGGCAATGCTAAATATTGATGCAGTGCAGGATTGCCAGCCTGTGTCTTTTGGATTCTGGTCTTCTCAGGGATTAGGCCCAGCAGTGGGCCTACTAGATCATATGGTAGTTCAAATTTTTCCCTTTCAACGCACCTCCATTCTGTTCTCACTACTGGCTGTTACCAGTGTACATCCCACCAGCAACTAGCGGGTACACAGTTCTCTAAAACCCCTTCAGAATTTATTGTTTGTAGACTTTTTACTGATGGCATTTTGAGTGTTGGGTGGTGATACCTTTTTGTAGGTTGGATTTGCATGCGTCTAATAATTCCCGATATTGAGCTTTCATCTACGTTTTTTTTTTTTTAAGTAAAACAGAGAAACTCACCTCTTCAAATTGTTTCCTTGAAAAATTTGCCATGTTCTGAATTCCTGTGGCCATTACCTGCACCAGGACATTTTTTGAGGGCAGGTGTCCTTTACAGCCCTGTAGTAATTGTGAATATCACATGACCATTAGTTCTGCATTTAAAGCTGCTGTTGCAGGAAACGGCCACAAGGGGGCAGCATTTCTATATTCCCAACTCTGGTTA